>NW_024583353.1:32373-35630 GCF_018398535.1 Haplochromis burtoni
CAGGTTAGCTGATCACAGCCTGCACACCCATAAAATCTACTGGAGCTCTCAGTGGAAACTATTTTGAGTCATGATTCACTGACAATTCATTTTAGAGTTCCTCCACCTGCTGAATCCTGCTTTAACTTGATCCTTACTCATTTTCCAGTTTATAGGCAAAGTCAACCTCAACAATGTGGACATGGAAAATAAAGATATTATTTTCCCTCTTTTTCTCTGTTCATGTTCTGCGTAACTGATTCAAGCTGAATGCAATTGAAATAAAATTAGAGTAAATTTTGAATTCCCATTTATTAATTAATTTTGTTATTACCTTAATATAGTACAAGGTTCAGCTATCCTTGTCCAAAAATAGCTGGTAGAAGCATCCTCCAAAGAGATACTTTTTACGTTCATACTCAGAGCGTGTACTTTTTCACTTTTACTTCAGTAAAGAAGATGAATCATTACATAAATTTTACGGAAGTATTTTTTAATAGTAGTATCTGCACTATTGCCACCTCTGCTGATCATTTTTTGTTGACAGTGTCACACACATGATGGTGCTAATTAAGCAACATATGTTAAACAGAGGTGTTAATAATACTTTGCACACACTGTGACATTGTGTGCATTATAAGTGCACATATCAAAAGTATACTGGCTGTTTTCATCAATTATGAGGATCCATTACCTCCAATGATGTGTGTCAGTTGAAGAATGATAACAGTGTAGAAAAACACCGTGCTCCATACACTGAGTTGAGATTTACACAATCGTCTGCCCTTGTGCTGAGGCATGTTCTAGAGAAAATGTTGGCTCACTTTGCAGTCAGTACGATACCAGTTGAACGCTCGCCAAGTCCTTACTTCAAATAACCTGAACTGCGCCTGCTCAGATCTTATCTACCTGTCAGACTGTTAAAATCTACTGTGTTCAATGTTGTGTACTGAGCTGTAAAAAGCAGTACTCCACACCTGTATATTGGTCTAAAATGTTTTCAGGGACACACTTCTGCAGTATGCAGTGTTTACTGAACCGGAAAAGTTGAGTATCACAAACATTGCTTTAATGCCGTGATAAGAAAACATTAGTCATTAATGCTTAAGTTAATTAGACGGAAAAATCTCACTATAGTTTTCAATCCACTTAACAGTTTAACAACATTCACAACTATGTTATATATTTGCGTGTGTTTGAGTTATTTTTTCTCTTTAGTTTTTGTTCATAGCTCCTTCTAAAATGGATTACATATGACTAAGAGGCTGTACGTTGATCGTGTAACCACCACAATTATAAAATTCTGCAGCCATGCCCCAGTAAGCTGCTTTATTAAACTCTGGCCTCATATAACCTGAAAATTTGACAGTATTTACTAGTCAGAAGGGAGCACCATGGGACCTGTTACCTGTCAGAACGTGGAGTTTTTCCACCTATAACTATATAATTGCTTATATAGTTATAGGTGGAAAAACTCCATGTTCAGACACTTATTTGCATGACATGTAGCAGCTTTTTGATATGGAGTGTCCAATTCACAGTGCAAAACTTTTGAACCAGAGTATTAAAATAAATCGTAAAGGTGATATACTGTACCAAGATTAGAGCCAGATAAGAGACAGGGGACATGGGCCCACCCTCCTGTAGGCCCACCACCCACAGGAGTGCAATGTCTGCTAGGCTAGATGACCATTCAAATAGCGCTCCAACCACCCACAGAAGGCCAATGACTTTAAAATCCCGGCCCAAATATTACTGCCGAGCTGTGACTTTAATGTAGTACAGTGTCCTCTTTTAGGGAATCATTAACAGGAAGTATTTACAGAACACTGCTGTAAGTGAATGCCATTGATGTGTTTCATCCTTTAATAAAATTATTAACAGAAGATTTGTCTTTTTAGATTACTGTTAAAATCAAGTTTTTAAAAGTATGGAGAGTATATTAATAAAACTGATGTTATGACATTAGCAAACTTCGTGACATGATGTTGAACTATTTTAGTTTTCCTTTAAAGTTTGTTGTATATGTTGTATTTAAATGTTCAATGTTTCCAGGATTTGCTCTAAATTAGGTTTCTCTGGATCGTGTCTTTCTGTTTGTGTATCTCAGCCAGGTGCAAACTGATTTTTCTCTCTCTTCCTCTACTTCGGTTTTCCTGCCTGTCATTTTGACATTTACCTGTGTGAGTACAAGAAAATAATTATTAGGATACAATGTGTTAAATTTGCTTAGATGAGAGGGTCCAGCTGTAGATCAGAGGAATAAGGGAGGATTTGTCTGTGTGTTTTAGTTTGGCTTAGCTGTAGGCTTGAGAGTGTGTGTAATTGTTTAGAGGGAAAGGAATTTATGGACACTGGGGGTCTGCTGTCATAAAAGGAGACAGGAAGTTACAGTTGGGGGTTGCTGATGCTTTAACCTTTAACAAAAACTCATTATTGTTATAACTTAGAAGTAGGTTTGCAGGAGACTCTCCACCTTATCTGTAAATGTAGGACAATAAGAGGCCAATGGCCCAGTGGATGCAGAGTGGGGGTCTCAGTGTTTGTAATAGGTTAACTGTGTTTTGTATTTTGTCTAAAGGAATTTGGTGTAGCTTGGGTGAGGAGATTACTTTTGTGACCGGCAGGAAGCCACAGATACAGAGACAAACACATAGTGCTTTAACTGTAATGCACCCACACCTACATGCACACTCACTCATGTGCACTCATATAGACACACGGGTATGCGCACACACAGGCACTCACGTGCTCGTGCATACACACACAGACACAGAGTTTGCAGCACACCATGGGGGTTTTATGATGGGGTCGCTTTTATAAAGCTGACTGTAACAAACAAAAAAGTGGAAGATTTGCAGAGGGACGCCGGCCTTGCACGTCTCCCCTTCTAGAAGATGCATGCTTAATAAGATGAATAAAGGTTTTGTGAAATGACTACTGAGTCCGGTGCCGTCTCTGGATGTGAAACTAATTTCGTAACACCTGCTAAGAATGATGCAAAAGTTCTTCAGTGGCCATTTGAAGGTTTGCATTTGTGTGTCTTTTCCCTGAGAATTTGTTTCTGCTTTTTACTATTAGGTTTTCCAGATCCATGTATCCCTTTGGTCTTTGCACTTTCTGTGTTATTCTTACTTTCTGCAATGAGCTGTTCTTTCTCTTTTTTCCAGACTCATCCTTCATATGCTTCATTCTCTCCATGTAAATGGAAAAATAGCTATTTTGGTGAAATTCTCAGAAAAATAATAAAATACAGTGGGGCAAAAAAGTATTTAGTC
>NW_024583353.1:37348-41858 GCF_018398535.1 Haplochromis burtoni
ATTGCCGTGTTGTACCCTCATTCTGCCCTGTGTGTTTTTGTTTCCAGTTCAGTTTCCTGCCCTCTTAGTTTTGTTCTGTTTCTTGACTTATGCCTGCAATAAAGCAGTGGACTTTGAGTTTAAACCATTCCGGTTTTCTTCTGGCAATCCTTCCAAACAAGCCAGAATTTTTTATCCTATTTTGAACTGTACATATTATCATGAATGTGAAGATTTAACACAGAGCAAAAGAAGAGAAAACTACCAAAACAGTGTCGGATTTGGTAATATAGGTGGATTTGTTCAAATACACAGTTCAGGGCACTACTAAGAATGAAAGTGAAGATAGATGTGTTTAGTCAAATTTTATAGGTTCTTGAGTTCAAAGCATCCCTATCTAGGAGTTCATAGCCATTACTCTAACCTCGCTTTCCCTATTTCTGTCATGGTTGTGGGCGGGCAGGCACAAAAAAGGGCCCAAAATGCAGACTCGTGGAGGCAGAATTTAAACTCAAAGTCCACTGCTTTATTGCAGGCATAAGTCAAGAAACAGAACAAAACTAAGAGGGCAGGAAACTGAACTGGAAACAAAAACACACAGGGCAGAATGAGGGTACAACACGGCAATGAGCAGGAGCAGACACAGACACTAAATACAAGAGGAAAACAGGACAAAGGGAAAACACCTGGAGGACACAGCGTACACCAATTAACAGATGGGACCAGGGAGACGCTAAACTAGAAAGATTAACGTAGGGCACAGACTGTCAAAGTAAAGCAGGAAACAAACTGGCACAGAACAAAACCAATACTAAACATTAGAAATCTCAAACCACAAAGAAATTATAAAATAACAATACACAAAACACTGGGTCACTGACCCAGGACCGTGACAATTTCAGTAGCTGCTAGGATTTGGAGAAGAAAGGAGTAGTGGAGGGAGCCGCAGCTGAGGAACGCTGGGCTGCAGAAGGAGCGCTGAAAAGCTGCCAACATAGACACTCAGAGGAGAAAGAACGCTGCAAATAAAAGACATTGTTACCACATTGCCAAGCATCTGGTCATGTCCTGCTACAGTGGTGTTGATTCCCAGGCTCAGCATGATGATCTAGTGCAGTCAGTGGCTCAGATGCAGAGTTGGGAGCAATGTCAATGAGAAATTGGCTAGGAATTAATAACCTGTTGGGGCTGTGTGTGGGGATGCATTCATGACTTATAATGTAATGTCTGCACTCAGCGGTGATGACATTAACATTTCACACAAAAATGAGCATGCTGCAGACTGACTGAGAAACAAAGCAAGGAGTTGTTAATTAATTTTGTTTAGTGTTTCCCTAACTACTCCAAAAATAGCACTATATAGCAGGTAACAACTGCTTACAAGAGAAATGGTAAATTGTTAGAAAGTATTTTATTCTGTTATTTATCTCTGCAATTGAGGTGTCCCTCCAAACCCCCCCAAAAGTAGGAAAGGTATGATTACAAGGCTTGTTACAGAATTATCTTTACTTTAAATCCTTGATAGGTTAAACAACAATAAGTAGCAATAGCATACATGTGGAGTGTGTATTCATTTTCAGCCTTATTATAACCCCAGTCATTTTCCTGTGGTTTGAGATCTTGGGATATCACATGTCCAGGCAACTAGTTGGACTCTTGGAAATGTAATAAGCACACAATTCATTTTTTCAAGTGAACCAGAGGAACAGGTCGAGTAATGGGGACCTCTTTTACACCTTAATTCTGCAGACTCATATATTTTGAAGACATTATGACTAAACAAACTGCACAGGAACAGGAAACCTGCCCTCCCCCAATGACATTCTTCAGTTGTATTTTAGTCTGCTACTCAGTCAGTCAGCAGCAAGACAACATGGTGATTACAACTCTCTGTTTCAGACTATGTGAGTAATTGTTGTTAGGTTTATTTTTATATTTTCAGATTTACTGTATATATGTCTGTACATGAAATAATTTAAAGTTTTCCTGTGCTGATCTAGTAATGCTTGAAGTTATTCTGCTGGGGACACATGTTCAAAATACCTTGACCCAAAAAATGGGTGAGTACGTTAGAGACGTTAATAAAATAAATAATCTTTTTACTTTTTGGGGGTGAGTAAGTTGGGGTTGACTTAAACATCTTACAAGTCTGTTGATGATGTTTATTAAAATCCTTTTAAGTTTAATCATCTTTCACTAACACATTTTATAAGAATTTTGATTATTCTGTTTACTATTAATCTTGTGATGTTTCTAATTTTTAGGTGCAGCTACTCTTCGTGTGACTCCTAACAGACTCCAACACTTTCAATTCAAGTCTTTATCTTTTGATTGTGAGAGCCCTGATGGTTCTGCTGAACTGAGAGGAGTCAGAACCACTGAGGAACTGTTAGAACATTTTAGTCCAGCGTGTAACAGTAAAATAACTTCCTCTTCATGCACAATTACTCAAACGTATGTAACAGACAGTGCAGAGTACTGGTGTGAGGATAAAGGGGGTCAGAGAAGCAACAGTGTCAACATTACCATAACTGGTAAGTTCATCATATTTGTGAAATTAGTAAAGAGTTTTATTTTAAAATTAGGTGAGATTTATTATCCACTTTGTCTTGTATGGTACAGAATTTATTTGTCATTCAGACTTTTTTTGTCAATCTATCTATCTATGTTTGTATATAGATATGTATGTAGACCATGCCACTGAAGTTTTATTATATTCTATTCTCTTGTGAAGACTATACAACAGCTGTGCTAACATTTTGCTTTTTATTCAGATGGTTCTGTGATCCTAGAGAGTCCAGTTTTCCCTGTTTTTGAGGGAAACAATGTGACTCTGCGCTGCATAAGCAAGACAACTCACACCAACCAAAGTGCAAATTTCTACAAAGACGATGGCCTCATAGACCGGAGCCCTTCTGACAACATGGAAATTAACAGTGTTTCCAGGTCTGATGAAGGACGATACAAGTGCAGCATTTCTGGTGTTGGAACATCTCCAGAAAGCTGGCTTCATGTCAGATGTAAGACTAAAACTATATTTACTTATTTCTATGGCTGGACTTCATAGAAAGAGAAATGTGACTCTAACAACTAGATTTCTGCTTTTTGGTCTTGATGAAAATGTTTATGTTATAAAAATGATATCACAATTTTTAATGTTTAAAGTCAGACAAATTACACAATTACACATAGAAAGATATTTATAAAGTTGTGTCATTGCAGCATATTCTTCAGGAGAGACCATCCAGTCTGATGACCCTATTTCTACTCCTGTCTTCTTCCTGCGTTGGATTTTGTTGTTTATTTTAATGATGATACTGCTGATAGTCAGATTTCTTAATACTTGCAAACACAGAGGTAATTCAGTTTTTCAGTTCACATGATTTATTAGAATAGTCTTTTATTCCCTTTTAATTTTTTTCTAATGCTGTCTTTTTTTCTTCTATTCATTAGTTTCCTCAAAGACATCAACAGCAACATCAAACTGATATGAAGACCGTCCAGGAGGTGAGAGAGAAATAATTCTAACTACTGTATTACTCAGTTTCATGCTTGTTACCAATTTTAATCCAATTTGTTAATCAGTCCAAGTCAAGGTCACAGTGGGACTGGATGACTTTTGTCTTAATCAATTTAAATCGATTAAAAGTGTATCGCATGTATGAGAGACTGAATGATACAATTTCTAGTAAGTTTATATATAACAAAATTAAAATCTTAAATTAAAAAAATAAAAGCTTAAAGTGAAGTGTGGTATTTTTACATGGCATATGCTCCACCGAGGGATTATTTTTGTGTCTGCTCGGTATGTCGTATGTGGGTTTTTTGTTTTCGACACTGCTGATGCTTCGATAATTTAAAACTCTGTCTTAGGTCAAACCACAGCACAAAGCCTGAAAAAGAGAAGCGTGAGGGCTACCAAAGAACAGTTTTATTGTATAAATATATATATTCTAATACATACATGCATAATAACCTCTCTTGCCTACAGATGATTCTTCCCCTTCAGACGATATCTCAGAACAACCTGTTTACACCACTGTGATCATAAACAAGACAGAACAAACTCAAGAACTGGGTTCTTATGTTATTAGCATTTGGACATTTTATTGGATTTTTTTCTTTATTTGCTTCCTTTTATAAAATTATGCCAGAACAGTTAAGTCACATTCCACAAATATTTGCATTGATCTTATATTAAAAATTAATGCTTGTTTCCTAAAAGAAAACATATTCTCAATTTCAATGGCAGATTCAGGATTATCACGCTCCACACTGCCCCTGAGTCCCCCAGCAGGTGAAGAGTCGAGTTCACCATAGGAGATCATTTATTCACCCATCCAGACAGTAAGACTATTTTGGCCTAAGGTGAACTACATTTTACAAAACAGTATTTAATATGATATTATTTAATATAAGATTTTTACTATTGTAAACCAGCGGTCCCCAAGCCCCGGGCCTCGGACCGGTACCGGTCCGTGAGTCGTTTGGTACCGGGCCGCGAGAGTTGAGGCTCAGGTGTGAAATGTAT
>NW_024583353.1:46794-47949 GCF_018398535.1 Haplochromis burtoni
ATTTGGGACAATTATTAAATGAATGTCCCAGCCTAAACCGGATTCAGCAAGGTAATCCGATCTAGAAGTTCTTTTTCTTTTTGACATGACGTCATTTTGCTGAGAGTGGAAACTAAATGCGACAATCGATTCCACTATCAGCAAAGAAAGAAAGAATGAATGTATGAATACGTGAGTGAAAGGAAAGAAAGCTGACTGACTGGTAAAAGAAACTGAGAAATTGTATACATCTGCACAGCGCTAACATTTGCATTTTCTTTTCTACAGCATTACAGTTCTTCATGTGGTTTGATCACATGATTTATACCAGGACAACTGGTTGATGTTTTTCCTACTACAGGATTTTTGGGTTTATGTGTGAGGAAAACTGTGTTTACAGGTTATGAGTGGTGATGCCGTTGCATTGTGTTTTTGGGAAAATGTGACGGTTACTTTGATGATATGAATAACATATTTTCCACAGCAATGGATGGTTGATTTTATGGTGTTTTTATGGCACCTCTGGAACCTGTTGACCTGTGTCTGACCTCCGTCTGACCACAGTCAGTGTGTATTGCTAATGTTTGTTTCTTTGAGAATACTGTGGAGGATTCGGCAGAAGCGGACAAGTGACATGAGTAAAACAAATAAGAGATTACGGTATTTATGGAATAGTTTATTATGGGCTCATTTGCTGGCCACTTTTGAACCCATAATAATATATGAGTGGAGTGACTTTGCTTAAGAGAAGTCACCGATTACATTAATGTTAACTGAGCACATGGGATGATCCATGTTTGAGGCGAATTATGGTAACAATAGTGATTTAATGATTTGAGAAAACCTGCACATGACACTTGTCTTGCCCGTGCTGAATGCTTATTACTCTTTTGATATAATTGTTTATACGTGTGAAGTTTGATTTTATTTCCAGATCTTGTCTTCCAGGCCATGATGGCCAGTTTTTAAGACAGGGATCCAGGTTTGGTGAGTTGACGCATGGGAGTGTCCATGCGTCAAGAGGTGGAGTCCAAGGATTAACATTAAACAATGTTTACTATTATTGTTGCAGTGATTTGTGTGATTAGCTGTTTATTTACAAGTATTAAATCTATGCAAGTGGTGCATCCATGTTCAGATGAGGCTTTGATGGCCTATAAGTGAAGTTCACTGAAC
>NW_024583353.1:47969-53761 GCF_018398535.1 Haplochromis burtoni
CCTTAAAGGCCGGTCCGTGAAAATATTGTCGGGCATAAACAGGTCCGTGGTGCAACAAAGGTTGGAGACCGCTGCTGTAAACCATCCTTTACGGTCCCCTTTATTTTATGTGACTTTCTCAGGTATTATTGTTAGACTCAAGTTATATACTTTTTCTTTATTCCACCCACTTACACTCAAGGAAAAAAAGTTAACTTAATGTGACAAAGTGGTCAAAGAGGTTATAAATAAAATAATACAACAACACCACGGCTACTGTTGTGTCCTCAGTTCACTGCAATAAAAACAAAGGAAAACACAATAAAAGTCACACAAACCTAAAGGCACACTGATATATATTTCAACATTTAATCAAAACACACACACACACACACACACACATTTAAAACAGAATGAAAATATACAAGGGCCTAGTAACTTGCACCACACAAGTGAACTTTGGCCTGTACCATAACTCTCTGTGGCGACTGCAGCACGTCAGCTGATCAGGTACAAATATCACCGTAAACAACCAGCAAAGCGCAAGGACAAAGGATCACTCCATCCCAGCTAAGTGGGCGAAAGTATAAACAATGTCACAAAATAAAAATGTAGATAAAGCAAGGTGAGATGAGAGAAAACAAGAGAAGACAGTCGTTCCTTCAAGGATGAGCCCAAAGCAGCAGCTGCTGCAGGCATTACCTTCAGCTAGACTGGGCAGAAACAATCACCACTGACCGCTGAGCAGAGGCTATAGCAGACAGCAAGAAAATCCTGGAAATAGCATTTATTACTTAGCTTTCAATAATTTGGAGTCATTGACAAATAATGCTGCAGCTGCCCCTCTCCAGACTGGCTGGAATTAAAGAAATCGGGCATTACCATGTAAATGTGTGGTTAATTCTTCAAAAATATATTTTTAAAAAAAGCATTTTTAGGCCTGTTAATAAAATTTATTAATTTCTGCTCTTTAATATCCAAAAAATTCAACTGGCATGGATTTTTGCACGTCTGGATATGTATGTATTGACAGGGCTATAATTTTTCACTGTTTCACTTTAGAAACATAAATCTTTGCTCAGATTATGTTTATATGTTGGTTACTGAATTTCTGGAACCACATGTGATCTGAGGCATATTTTTAAAAGGGTTATATGCTAAAAATTAAAAAATAAAATTAGGCGAGGATAAAGTACACTTACTTTTTCTGTGTTCCAGTCTCAGTAACTTTGACACAGTAATATCTGCTTCAATATTTACACCTCTGATGAAATCTCACAAGTGTTAGCTTTATTTTGATACCAAGATTGTAAGGACAGAGTTTGTAATTGCAGAGAAATAATCAATTAAATTTGGGCATTACATTTTCGAGCAGGAAGCTCAGAAACCCCCTTGGGGCTTAAGAGGTTAAAAGCCGAGAAATGCATATGCCAATCTTCTTTTGGATTTCAAAGTAAAAGCCTGGTGAATATTCATTTTCTGGACTACTCTTTCAATTACTTTAGAATACTCTTAAAGGGAAAAGCATGTTTCCACAGACTAATTAAACAATAGGAGGGTTGAATTCTTATGGAAGGGGGTGTTACGAACTTACATTTTCATGTGTTTGTTCTGTGCAGGTAATGCATCTGTTTGTGTTAATTCAGCTGTGCCAGGGCCCTGCTCCGACTGGTGCGTGGATACACCGCCCTGACATGACTGGTTCCAGCTGGAGGACCCGCCCATTAAAAGGAGGCTGGAGTGCCACGGTGGGAGAGGTCCTCGCGTTTCCCTCACGACCCAGCAGTGTACCTTTGGCAGCTGCTGGCTGCAGTGCTGTTTGAATATTGTGGAAGTGGAGTGGGTAGGGGTGAGCTGCCATTTCTTTTGATCACCAGTTTTCTCCTGTTTTGAATTAGTTAAGGAGGTCAGACTCTGTCTTTATTTTTGACTTTGTTTTGGTAAGGTCAGGGGTGCGGGATTTGTGTAGATTTGTTTTTGTTTATTATTTTGGCCATGGCTCACCCTGAAGTGTTGACACTCCCGTTGTGTTGTTCCTCTTTTTTCCACTTTATAAATAAATCACATTACTAAGAACGGATTGTGGCTGCTTGAGTCTTGGGGGGGGAGAGTGCCTCACTCATGTTATTGCCTGGCCCTAGACTACTACATGTTTACATAAATCTTCGATCACTAGCAGTGTGACTCTGCAGTGCTGTACTGTATGTTTGTAAGTTTTCTCCCCCCAAAAACCAACAACATTTTGCACCGTCAAAGGCACCTGCGGTAGCGCTCAAAGCAGGATGCTGACCATCACACAAAAAAGTCAGACTTCTAAAGGAAGGTAGAAGTTAGTATTTTTTGGACCATAAGGCGCATAATAAAACGCATTATTTAAATCAGGGAGATAAGTCAAACTTTACTCAACTCATTCTTCTTGTTTCCTGTACTTCCGTACCATTGATTCATTAATGTTAAATTCTCTCACAGCTGGTCTATTCCCATGTTCTGGTCCTGAAAACGGTTCAATCTTTGGTTTCATTCTACAATACTGGACTTATTTTTCTGTGAAGCTTTAAACTTTGATAGTGTTTAAACAAGAGAAAAAAGTGTGAAAATGTTCATGCCTGTCTGAGAAAAGTTCTCTGATGTTGCCTTTTAAAGTAATTAAAGTGCAACTTGACTTACCTGACTAGCAGCGCTACAGAAAGTGAGAGCATGAGAGAGCAATGGACAGTAGCCCGTCTGGCTACATTAAGTTAAAAAAAGAGCCTGAACATCAGGGCAACGTCCTGTAAAAGTTAAGTGTTATATAATAGTGTTTCCCCCCCCCCCTGTCTTACAGGCCACAATGAGCAAACTTCAGACACCTGAACAGTAAACTGCAGAAAGGAGGCAAACCTGTCATGGTTCCTGGGTCATTGACTGAGTGCTTCGAGTTTATTCTACTTTGTTCCAATTTAAGAGTTTTCTTATTTTTTTCCATTGTTTTTTAAAATTATAGTTCTAGGTTTATGGTAATGATCTACTCTTCCATGTTTCCTGTGTACAGCTAAATTAGGTTTTCTCATGTTATGATATGTTATTATTTTGCCAAAGTTTCTGCTTCCCCAGCTGTGTCGCTCTTATCTTGTGTGTATATTTAATCACTCAGTTTTCCTCAGTTCCCTGTTGTGTTCTTCCACATATTACATTTTTAATAAAAAGCTATATTTTTGTGTTCCACGGTTTTGGGTTTTGCACTTCTGGCTGAAGCCCAGCTTTGTTTTGCATTCTTCTGTGAGTTCCAGTTATAAGCCATTCTTCTTGTGTTTGCCCTTTGTCTCTGCAGTCCTACAGATTGGGTTTAAAATCTGCCTGCCTCACGGTGTATCCTGACAAAACCCACTTAAAGCCATACTTGATATGTAAAGATTTTAAAAAAATTGTTTTGTTAAAATTGTAACATTTTAACAATTTTTATGTTTTTTTTAGTAGAGTGTCTATGCACATTGTCATCCAATGTCAATTTTATTTAAATAAAACAAATAATAACTAAACTAATAAACAAATAAAACTACTAACACAAAGTTAACGCAAAATTAAGTCATTACAATTAGGTCTTAAAAAGTAAACAGTAACACAACTTTCACATTTTGTCTCTGTAGCTACACTTAAAAAATGAAATTGGGTGGTTGTTACATTTTCAAAAGTCTAACTTGTAATTTGAACAAAAATAATGTCATGCTTCTATAGTGAAAGTAATTAAATCATGTAGGATCTGCATGAAATTCAACAACTTTTGTTCTTGTTGAGATGACATGATGGGATCTAGTAAGATGACATGATGGGATCTAGTAAGAGTGGTAAGTTGCCTGGACTCACAAAATTCACAAGATCACATGAGATTACAAGGGGTAATGGGAAAGTGCTAGGAGTGGGGTTTGGTGTGCAAATAAAGAATATGTTGGGTTTTTTTTTTTTGTTATTGAAATTAAAAAACCAAAAATACAAATTAAAAAAAAAAAAAAACTAATATTTGATTTATTTTCCAAAGAAGGTTTTGAAACTTGTGAAATGCTCATTTTTAGTAGATTTACTACACATCACAGAAACATGTAAGAAATAATCAAAATGGGAAGTGGTGAAGTCTAGTGAACACACAATTTGTCACACATGTAAATCCTTTGCTGCCACTTGAAGTTAAATAATGCATCATTCATTTTCATATTTTTTTAAAAAAAGAAAAAGAAACAAAAACAAGAATAAACTTGGTCTGTTCATGGGAAGTGTGGTTTGTGGCTCAGCTGTGGGGGAGGAGTGCAGCAGTGTGGGCAGAGAGCTGACCTGGAGAAGAGCTGGAGCAACATATGGAGCCAAACTGAGCAATCAGCTCTTAAAGTGAAACCCAGGAATCTGTGAGTGCAAGGATCACACCAATGTTTCTCAGGTTTTATTGCTTACCTGGTATTTAGATTTTTTTGAAATGTATGCATTATTTTTGTGCTCAATACAGACGTGTGGGGTGGGTGTCTCCATTAGCCCTGAATGTCACCCCTCACTTTCTCCGCCTTTCACTAATTGTCACGATCTAATAAAGGCACAAGCTTAAAATGAAATTCAAAGAAATCTGATGCTCCATTGTCTAAAATCGGCCTAAACTTCAGAATACCAGCAGCTAGCATCAACATATTTCATATATTTTATTATTAGTAGTAGTATATGAAAAAGACATTAGTATGAGTGTTTGAATATGAAAACAATACTAAGGGATTCAGAGGAATATTTAGATTTATTTCATTAACATGATACAATTAAAATAATGATTCTGAAAAGAATTTAAAAAAAAAGAACACTCTCACACACACACACACAAAATCTTTTGGCACACCATAGAGATGGTGGGTGGGTGTTGTTGTTGGTCCATGAGACCTATGGAGCACAACACATTTCTAACATACAAAGACCTGAAGTTGCACTAAGGGTTAAAATCAATGAAACGTGTCCACTGCAGCCAGTGTCTGCTGTGTTTTTAAAATTTTGTTGTGTATTTCATTCCTCTTTTATTCCCGGTGAACTCAGCACTCGATATACACCTTGCTGCAATTTGGAAGCACAGGATCACATTTATGTAGTTTATGTAAATACCTACACAAAAGATTACAAAACAGGTATTATTGAGGAGGTCCAACAGCAGGTAACTCATGTTTCAACTGATCAGATTGTTCCACTGGATGTCCGTCCTGACACAAGACCTAAGAGGTTTGTATCTCCCACTGGGATTTTTGCTTGTTAAGCAAATCTGCAAGACACCACACTATGGACCTAGTAACTGCAACCGTACACTGAATATACAAAAAAACAAAAAAAACCCCCAAAAAAACCAATCATTTTTTCTCTCTTTAAATATCTGTAATTTAGCCTTTTGTCCTTCTACTGCTTTTTTACTTTCTTCTTTTCAGTAGGTGAACTCTTTGTGTTTTGTTTTCTGTTTTCTTTAATGCAGGTATCTCTCTTTGACTTGTGTCTTTGTTTAGGCTGATTTTCTTGTCCATTGTCATCCATCTGACTCTGATTTGGGATTTCATCCTTTCTTCTCTCAGTGTTATTATTAAATTGTAAAGGTTGTGCTTTTGTTCCATTACCAGATTGGGTGTCTTCATTTCTGCACAAATCATTTGCTGTCTCTGTGAGAAGGTTACGTTGAAACCAAGCACACCATTGTTTTTCTTGTGACATTACCAATAAGTTTGATGTGTCACATGGCCCTCTTCCTATTGAAAAAACAAAAGTTGTATCCAAGATGGCCGACTTCTAAATGGCCACCATGGTCACCACCCATCTTGAGGAGTTTG
>NW_024583353.1:54644-56268 GCF_018398535.1 Haplochromis burtoni
GCTGATATTACACGCTAAGCAACACCGAGTAAGTTTAGAGTCCAACTCTATAACTGTACGTTTTCGCCGCTCAGTGGGATGTTGTCCGTGGCCGCTCAGTGGGGATAAAATTACGTCTTCGCCGCTCAATGGGGTGTTGTCCGTGGCCGCTCAGTGGGGCTAAAATTCGCCGTCTAAGTGGGGCGATGTACAAAGCCGCTTAGTGGGGGGTTTTTTGTACAGAAGCATTAAGTCGCAGAGTTGCGCAGTTCGAACTTTTTTGGTTCTCCGCCGCTTTGTGGGGTGTTGAGAGGTTCCGCGGGGTCCAGATTGTGCTGGACAGTAGGCCTATTTTGTGTTATTGTCATCTTCGTCGTCGTCTCGTTGTTGTTGTTGTTGTGTGAGTGTGTGCAGAGCGGAACACGTGGTCTGTGGTCTGTTGTTGTTATCATGATTTCTTAAGCAGCCAGGAGTGTGTGGAAAAGGCCAGCCCACATCAGCAGCTATGCTCTGGTGGGTGGCTTTCCCCCCACCCTTTGCTGACACAAAATGTTAACTCTTTAGCTTGCCCTGATCAACAACAGCCTGTGTGCCAAACCATAGACGTAATTGAGGTGGATAGTTGTTAAAAGTAACCTACATTAAGCTTGTGGTTGCTCAAATTTAGTACAATGACATATGAGGAGAAGTGATATAGGTAAATATTTAAACTAATGAAGTGCATAGAGGCACTTGACCTGTGTGAAAGACTGTCGTCTTATTATGAGCCATTGTTGAGATATAGAGCACACCTGTGAAAACAACTAAAATGCTGAACCCTGTATGACACATCTAAAAGTACATGATGGAGAAGCTGTATGAATATGAAAGTGTAAGACTTTGCCGCTGTGGGCAGAGCATGCAACTACTGTGTGATGTTACGTTGCAGTTTTTTTTTTCTGAGCTGATGAGCAAGCTACACATTATCAGATCAAGAGCTGTCCGAGAACTACTCAAAGAGAGGGAAACAGAGTTATGATAACTATGATAACTGGAGTGTGCAGCGTTTCCATGAGCAGTTTTCCTGCATCTTGACTCATGTGTGTGGAGTGTTCATAGCATCAGCATCATGTTTTTGTTTATTTGTTTTGTTGGGTTGGGTTGAAAATAATTAAATAAACTTGTGATCATGCCTATGGATCACCATGGCACATATCTCCAGCCATATGATTTATTTATGCAGATGACAAAGTGAGTGTGAATGTGTCTGACATCACAGTGTTTTTGTGCACTGTGCAAAAGTAATTGCCTCTGATTGTGAGTGAGAGCAGTGATTTTGCGGATCACCAGCTATTGTGAAGAAAAAAAAAAGAGTGAAAAAGAGACAAATTACATTGTAGACGAAAAAAAAAAATAATCATAGGAAAAAGGTTTTGTGTTGATCAGCTGAAAAACAACTACAATGTCATTTTCTGCTTTTAAGAAAGGATTGTTTACACAAACACAGACAGAGAGAGAGAGATATATGTGTGTTGATTAAGCAGTGATGATAATAATGAACATGTCTTAGTTTGTCACTTTCAGGTGAAAAGCAGACCTGAATCAATTTTCCACATGCAGCGGTCGGAAGAAAGTTATAGCTTAACATCATTGGAAACATGCAGGC
>NW_024583353.1:56288-60051 GCF_018398535.1 Haplochromis burtoni
ATGACGCCCTGCAGAACTCAAACCACTCTGCAGAGAGACATGTGATTTGCACACCCGGAGGAAGCATTACCAAGCTGAGATGTTTTTTGAAAATGTTACTTTTTTATTTTCACTATTAAATTAACAATTTCTTTGTTTGCTTGTAGGATGCAGTTTGCCATGAGATGAGATCAATGAGGAATGGGATAACCGCTAATACATTTGTTAAACTGTGTATCTTTACAGTAATTTAGGGTGATTTGACATATGCTGAGTAAAAGAATGTTTGCATTGAAACTGTCAGACATGAGGTATTCATAACTGGGAACTTTTCTAGCATAAAGGTCAAAAGGGGGGAATGATAGGTTTTGTATTGTTGATTGTCATTTATGCTTAGAAATATTTACTCACATATGCTTAGAAGTATATAATCATTTGTAGATTGAAAGAATGTTTCATCTTAAAGGAGGTCTGTATTGACTCTGTGTAGAAGGAAGTGTATTCATTCCTCTAGAGTGTCCTTGGTATAAATCACATACTCCCTAGGAGAGTTTATCTTCTTTTGCTGATTTATGGTATAGCAAGCACACGTATATCTGTTTCAGTATAAGAGCCTTTTGTTCAGACGTCCTGGCACCAGCTTTAGGGAGTCTTCACAGGGTCACATCTTGACCTCACACAGATCACACACACACACACACACACCCACATACACAGGCAAGGTACTCTTTGTGTGAATGTAGACGTCATATGTTAATGAACTTATGCATATTCATGTAACCTCAATAAAAGAACAGTGGTACGGGAGAACGGACGAGAGCAACTGGGGTCAGACGAGAGAACGGCGTCTGTTCGGTTCTCTCCCGTGCACGAGTAACATGAAGAACTTTGCCTACTTCGTGTCTTGCTTTGCGGTGTAATTATATTGTCTTCAACGTTCCAGCGGATAGGTACAAGCTACAAACCTATCATGCGTCCTTAATTCCCCTGAATTTTAAGGCTGTGGCAGTGTGGACTGCGTGGCCCAACATATCCCAGAATGCATAGCGCGGCAGTGGGTGTGAATAATTTTGCCGAAAAAAAACGGCGGATGAGGGGCGCCCGAAGAGCAAACTTTAAGTAAGTACTGAATATAATGTCACTTATTTACGTGCAAATGTTTAATAACGAAGAACATTAAAACATTACATTAGTGACGTTTGTACTAACTTGGTTTTAAAGCCTTTACTTTAAATAGCTGAGCTTAATCAGAGAATGATCAAAGCTCATGTAGAAACAAACAAACAAATGAACAAAAGATTTTCTCCTTCATTTTTGTCAAACAAAGCTGTATGACACGTTTCCAGTTGTTAGTATCATGGTTGCTAGGCAACCTGGGGAGGCTAGACCGTCCCATTTCACAAGCCTCGCACTTCCGGCCTTAGCAGCCTCAACGATCCTCAAGGGCCGCGTACTTTAAGGCTGCAGACCCTGAATTGGGATACAGCCATATACTAATGTGCCACAAACAACCATTCCATTTTATTGCGGTGTATCCATATAAATGGCCCACCCTGTACATTTTCTTGCTTTGTCAGAGCTTCATTTTCTGGCTCTTCAGCAAAAGAGAATATTTTATCCAGGCTTTTATTCTGTGATTCTTCATCACTAGGGAACTTTTCAATCTCTGTGCGTAGAAACAGATGGTAGTAGTTGCAATTATAAATTATTTTGCTACACCAAAGGTATCCAGGTGAAGATTGAGTGTCAAGAATTTTTTCAGATTAAGTGAATAATAATAATAATAATAATAATAATAATAATAATACGTTTCTGGCCCAGCTGAAGCAAACTCAATAACAGCTTCTAAGACTAACAACATCAAAGAAAGTAAGAAAAATATTTGAAATGTTAATTTTAAAACAGTGAATACAAAAAGCCTCTATAGCCATAAATCAGATGTATATATAGTACAAACATACACACAACGCATTGTAACAATTATATTCCATGTGTAATCGGTGCTGTTGAAATGCTGACTAGCCATGGTGTACAAAACATTGCCAGAGCCATCAATCATGTGATTTTTAGAGTCACTTAAACTTAAATTAATGATATAACATGGTGAAATTCAAAGAAAACAACAGCATCAGTCAAGGGGTCTTAAAACAGATTTAAAAAGTCTGACCCATGTTGTTTTTCTCCATTTTCAAATAAGAAAAGCAACAAAAGTAATAAACAAAAGCCCAGCAATCAATACAGCAATGTACTAATTGATCTAATAGAGTATTATGGTCTACAGTATTGAGCGTTGCACTGAGGTCTAGCAGAATTAGCACAGAGATGAGTCCACTGTCAGAGGCCATAAGAAGATCATTTGTGACTTTCACTAAAGCTGTTTCTGTGCTGTGATGAGCTCTGAAACCTGAATGAAACTCTTCAAATAAACCATTCCTCTGCAGATGATCTGTTAGCTGTTTGACAGCAGAGTTCAGAAGCCTTCTAGCTTAAATGGTAATTTGATTGGACCATGACTATCTAATAAAAGCAAAAGTTTACATTAAAAGAAAATGTATTTGTTCATAGTCTGAAATGCACCTAGAGAGTTTAAACAATAAGACAAGAGTAACGAATTTACATGAATCTTTAGATTTATTTCGTAAGCAAGTATGAATCTACAGTTTATATAATGATTTGGCAAATAATTACAAAGAAAGAAGAAAGGATAACACTATTACATAGTCTTCAAAGACACACACACACACACACACACAAAGAAAAATCCTCTGGCAGTGAATGGCAGACCATAAGGATCTTGTACAACTGTGGGCTTTTGTTGTTGTCGGTCCACATCAGCCAGGGAGAAGAAAAAATTCATAACATACAAAGAGCTGAAGTGACAACAAGGGTTAAAAACAATGAAACGAGTCTACTGCAGTCTGCTGTATTTTTTTTTTTCAATTTTCTGTTTTTTCACAGTTATCCCACTCCCACTAAACGCAACACTTGACCTACACACTGCTGGGTTTTTGGAGTACTCTACAGAAGCACATTTATGTAGTTTGAAAGTCAAATATCAACACAAAAAATTACAATATCACAACCATAAATCAAGTATTATTCATGAGGGTCCAACAGCAGGTAGGTAACGTTTATTTGTCTGATTTCTTCCACTAGATTCCTGTTCTGACATAAATCCTATGGGATCCTTCTGAGATCCAACAGGAGGTTTTTGGCTTGTTAGTCAAATTTGTAAAACACTACACTTTAGATCCACTAAATGCAACAGTATACTGGATAGCTAAAAAATATATTTTTGTCATCACCTCTTAATTTCCTCAATTTTTTTTGGTTCCTTGTTGTCTTTCTTTAAGCACCAGAGATTTGGTCTTGTCTCTTTTCTGCTATTTTTTTTACTTCTATTTGGTAGGTGGACTCTGATCTGCTGTTTCGCTTATTTATTTATTTATAGTTGCTCGACATTTTCCACAAGGGCAATATTTTTGACTATCTATCACCCATTAGCTGTTAACTGCTGTTAAATTGTGTGTAGGTTGACTTTCCTGGTCTGAACTTTTTTTTGTAAACATTTAAAGCAGATTCATTTTAGTTTCTGCCTACCCCAACTGAGAGTGAGGTTTTCTTTATGAGTCTTCATCGCCATGAAACTTTGCAATCTCTTTGTGCATATACATATAGAAGATTATAAAACATAAAATCATTTAAGCATGTGGTAGACTTCCCCCTTCATTTGTATGTCCTGCCCCTCCAATCCCTTCGTTTGTGTGTCCTGCCCCTGTAATCC
>NW_024583353.1:61125-69080 GCF_018398535.1 Haplochromis burtoni
GGTCTTCCCCCTCCAATCCCTTCGTTTGTGGGTCCTGCCCCTGCAATCCCTTCGTTTGTGGGTCTTCCCCTTGCATCCCCTTCAATGGTTGCCCCCCTGCAATCCCTTCCTTACTGTCATGCTGCGTTGGGGGTGCTTCTGCTCTGTTTGCTGAAGAAACTTCCTTCGCTCTTTTTTCGCCATCCACATCACCACCAACCTGATTTGGGTTTTTTGCCATATGTCTTTCTGATCTTGTGGGACTGACATTTTCCTTGATATTGTCCTGTTTCTGTTTCATTGTGTCTTCTCCCTCAGAATCAGTAGTTGTTTTCCCGTCTGCTTTAATTGGACTCTGATCTGCTCTTTCATTTATAGTTTGTGTTTTGTTTTCTTCAGTGTTTGCGTCTTTGTGTTGTTTAGGCCGATGTCCTTGTCCACTATTATCAGTCAGATTTGGAATTTCATAATTTCTTCTTTCACTGTTATTATCAAATTGTTCAGGTTGTGCTTGTCTTCCATCATGTGATTTGCATACATTATTTGTTATCTCTCTACCTGGGTGGTTATTATTTTGTTGTGTGCCAGTTTTTGTTGTCTGCATGATATTTTTGTTGGAAACATGGTCATTTTCCACCTCTATTTGACACAAACTGACATGTGAACTGTCATTGACCTTTTCTTCCCTCATCAGAGATTCCTCTTCTTGATCTTTACCAAAATCTTGCATTTTTTCTTTGCTTCCAGTCTCTGTGGGGAGATACAATTAGTAATTTTAAATGCATTACTTTCCCACACCAAAGGTTTAAAAGTGAAGAATTACTGTCATGAAAATATTATTATTATTATTATTATTGTTAAAAGTAGCAGTAGTGGTATTATTGAATAATAATAATAATAATAATAATAATAATAATAATAATATGTGTTTCTGACTCAATTGAAACAAACTTTTTTCATGTCCTATCTGGCAGTATAACAATCACAATTGTTGTCTGAAGGACAAACAAAAAAATGAAAAATGAAAACAACACAGTAGAGAAACCACAGCAACAACCAACATAAGCTTAAGTAACATAATCTTAACCTTAATGTTTAGAGGTAGCAGCCAACCCAGACAGTGTGCGTGTGTGCACCTGTGTTTGTGAGCCTGCACACGCACACTGTCTGGGTTAGCTGTGTTCATGAGGTTTCTCCATTTAAGTATTTAATAATAGGTGTGGGAAACCACAATCCTGCCCCCCCAGGACATGAAGCAGGCATGGAGCTTCTTCTATTGGAGGGGCAATAGCTTCTAATATTATTGACTTTATAAGAAAATAAGCAAAATATGAAAAACACAAATTGAATGGAAAAAAGCCTCTATAGACATGACTGTGTGCATAATGACATGTTATTGTTAGAGTGTTTGTATATGTTTGCAGTTGGCCTTAAACAACATATCACCAACATATGAGGCATTAACAGCAGCATCTAGACTTGAATGTAAGTCTAGCTGGTCTAACCACACATTTTTTGTCAATAATTAATTGGTGCAAATGTAATCAGATTTGTCTGACAAAGTAGGAGATTACGCAATATTTGGGCATGCATTAGAGTCTCACCCATGTTGTTTTTTCTCCATTTCCAAACGAGAAAAACAAGAAAAACAACAAAAGTAATAAATATAATGCCAACAATCAATGCCGCAATGGTAGATCTAGCCGAATCCACAGAGAAATCATCTGAAATAATAAAGCACGTGAGATAAAATAATTATTAATAAGTTAACATATGTTTTGTCAAGTTTGCCAGTTTGTAGCTAAAATTTGGATCACATCATTAATTTAAAAAAAACTTAACCTGGGACATGTATCTTGACTTCTCTATGCTGTTTGTTTTGTTGGATTCTACAGGTGATGTTCTTGCTGTGTTCTTTTTCCAGAGTCAGTCTGCTGCTGAGGGCATAGAGATCATCAGGACCTCTGAACATCTCTTTAGACCCAGCAGGGATGATCTTGCCCTCACTCTCCAGCCAAAACACATCCGGCTCTGGATACCAGCCTTTGGATTTACATTCTAACACTCCAGGGCTGACTTTGGTTATCTGAATATCAGCTTCTGTAAACACATAAAATTGCGACATAAAAGATAAACAGTAATCCAATTTCTACATTCAGCAGCATATACATTTTGTTCACTTACCGACAACAAGTTCAACACTCAAATCTACACTTAGTCCAGGAATGAAGCACCTGTATGTTCCTTCATCTGACAGCCTCACTTTGGTGAGTTTCAGTGATGCATCTCCTGTTTTCAGTTTCTCAATAGACACTGATGTTCTGTTCTTGTAGGATGGATTTTGGCCAATCAGATGATCTTCACCTGACCGCCACACATGGACAAATCTGGGATTCAGGTCAGATCTTGACCACTCAACCATCTCATCCACAGCATTGATGGGAGGATCCACACTGCATAGCAACGTGATGTCTTGAGTCTGACCAATTACTGCCATTATACGAGGCTGACTGTTTGTCTGAGATTCACCTGGGAAAGAAAAATGTGTTTTTGATCTTTATTTAGAATTAGAAAACAGTAAATGTAAACTTTATAAAAAAAATGGTTTAGTCACAGATTTGCATAATCTATATATCGAGTTGTATGTGTTTTTGGTTACAATTGTCTTTCTTTCTTTTTTTCGTCAGGATAATGAAAATAATGTGGTCTATAGGATGTTGTCAAATTAAATGCAAGGTCAGATAAACTAAAACAACAAAACAAAAACCATGACATAATAAAGTCATAGCTAAACAGTGAATAAAAACAAAACTAAAATCCCCACAAATTCAACTTAAGTATGAATGTAGTACAGAAGAAAATATGAAACTCATGTGTGTCTCATAATTTTGAACTGTCATTCATGTGAGTGACAAAATAACTCACACTTCTGCTACCATCCATACTTCATAACATGAACCTGTTCACTATTTAAGACTGTTAAAATTCACTTAATTTAAAGTGAATAAAATAATACATGTGTGGTATAATTAGTAATGAAGAATTATATAATAATAATCACAGCAGGATAAGAGAGAACAAAATAAACATAGATTACTTGTCTCACATTTGGGGATATAGGGAAATGTAAAGACGGAAAACTGTTAGGAGGATTTGGAAAAGTAATATATGGCCGTTATTTTAGTAGGTTAAACACATGAAAAAAATAAAATGTTAGTAATAAACTTGGAAACTTCCCTCTTATACGGGACCTTCTTAACCTTAACGTGCTATAAAATATGACTAATCTAAAGGGATGCTTTCACTTTCATTCTTAGTAGTGCACTGACCTGTTTATTTGAACAATGACACCACCAACTATTGTTAAACTGTAACCGTTGATATTATTTCAACATTTGAAAGACCTTGAGCTAAAATACATTTTGTGATGGAAACCAAATGTTCTTAGCACATCTGGTTGCAATTTCAAATACAGTGTTGTCATTCAAAGAGAATCCAAACACATAATTTAAACATAAATATTTAAGCAAAGCTTTTTTTTTCTATTGTTTACTTATTTATCACAGAAAAAAGTGATCACTTAATGAAGAAGTTATTCCAAGTTAATAAAATTTCACAATTTTAAAATAGATGAGGAACAATGCAGGAAGCTGATGATGCATTGTTAAGTGTTCCCCCCCAATTGATTCCTCACTTGTTCTCTATTTAGAGCACACCTTTAAATACATTATTGTAAAGTGGTATTTGTGTAATGACATTTTGCCATAAAGTATAATGCATACAATGCAATTTAGAAACACCCCTGTTGCTTCAGTAAATAGTACAAAACCCTACATTTAAAACATATGTATTTCATAGTTTATAGTATTAATATATAACTACTAATTTCATATTATTTAATTTTTTTACTTTTTAATGCAACCCAAGAAAATACCTTAACCCTACTGATAAGTTCTTGTTGAAACTTTATTTACACAGAGGTGTTAATAAAACTGTAGTTTGTCCACACTATGACATTGTGCGTATCCTGAGTGTACATATCAAAAGTATATTGTCTGTTGTCACTAATTGTGAGGATACATTACCTGCGTTGATCTGTGTCATTTGAAGAATGATAACTGAGTGGAAAAACACTGTAGTCCATACACTGAGTCGAGATTTAGAGGATCGTCTGTCCTTCTGTCGAGGCATTGTGAGCTGCAGAAAATTCAAATACACACAGTTGTAAGACATTTTCTT
Source organism: Haplochromis burtoni (assembly GCF_018398535.1). NCBI lineage: Eukaryota > Metazoa > Chordata > Actinopteri > Cichliformes > Cichlidae > Haplochromis > Haplochromis burtoni. The sequence continues at coordinate 65,344 of NW_024583353.1, forward strand.
TCACACTGGAAATCAAATTATGGTGAGGAAAGTTGAGGATATCTTACTGTTGGCTCACTTTTCAATCAGCACATTAAAAGTCAAGTCCTTAAATCAAATAACTTGACCTGCACCTGCTCGATCTGTCTTATCTACCTCTAAGTCTATTAAAATCTACTCTGTGCAGCAGAGCTGTAAAAACACACCACACCTATAGTCTGATATAAAATGTTCAGGGACAGACTTCAGACATGTCCACTGTGTTCTGAACTAGATACGTTGAGTGTCACATATGAGATAAGAATACATTACTCATTAATGATCAAGTTTACACTAAAGAGAAATCTTAATGTTGTGTTTTAAACCAAGTTAACAGTTTAACTAAAATCATAAATATATGTGTGTGTTTTTTTCTTTATTTCTTATTTTTAGCTCCTTCTATAATGGGTTACATATAAATAAAAGGCTGTACTTTGACCTGGTTGCCAGGTAGCTGATTACCGCGATTATAAAGCACCTGTGAGGCAGTGATATGAGCTGCTTTATTGGACTCTGCCCTCATATAACTGAAAAACATGACCGTGTTTACTGGTCAGATGGGGGCACTATGGGACCTGTTATTCATGCTCACACTATCATATAATACTTAACCTCATGTGAAGTTTCACTCCTAGCTCTTTTTCCCTTTTTGTCTCTGATTTTTTATCTGTGAATAAAACACTGAATCAGCATGTGTCTCTTGTGACATTTTTAGATTCCTGTAAATAACTACAGCACCAATCTTTCCTATTGTGGAAATGCTGCTGTTGTGCTAAGGAACAGCAACTGTAAAAATGTGTCAAAATTCCTAAAACACTGGAATCGAGGCGCTCTCATATGGTCTCAAAATAGCTGTGTTGTTTAATCAGGCAATAGGTAAATGATTGAAATCTGTAAAATAATTGTGTATCGGGGCAACATGTAGCAGGGAATGTTTGCTATATACTGTAAGTAAGCACAAAAGTATAAAAATATAAAGTACAAGTTAGGAATGAAGGTCCAGAAAGAGGACACTCTGTTTGAATTCATCAGCCAGCTGTTTGTTTCTTCTCTGTGAAGTTTGCACAGTCTCACTGTCTCTGTGCGGGTTCTCACTTCCTCCAAAGTTGCAAACTTTAGTCCAATCAGAAGCAATTGCTTATGGAACTTAATTGTGCCATATGATGATTATACTCTGATAGTCCATCACAGCTGAATGAAATCAAGTGATAGCCTAAGAAAAATGTTACACTTTTTTTTTGTTGTCTTTTTGACCCCCAGTCTGTTCTATACTTATTGTTGAGAAATCCCGCTATAACCACTTCGATGCTCATCTTCTGTTTAAAGGAAAAGTCTAACCCTCTACAATGGAGGCAACATTTACTGATATTTATTTATTATTTGTTAGCTTTGCACAAAAATAGCTGGTTACTTTGAGTAAATTTCAGAGTCTGTATTTTTTCACTTTTACTTGTGTAAAGAAATTAAATCAGTAGTCCAACTTTTACTGAGTATTTTTTAACACTAGTGTCTGTATTTCTACAGAATGTCTATAGGCTACTTTTGTCAACTCTGGTGTCGTCATTAGGATGAAGATTTGTGTCAGTGGATTGTACTCTTGAGGTTTATATTGTTAAATGGTAATTATGTGAGGGTGTATTTCAGGTTCTGTTATGTAGAAAAACAAAACTAATATAACCCATAGTGTAATGGATTGCTCACTCCAGATAATAAATAATGTAACACATTACATTAAAGTATAATTTGAATTACAGCATGAGCCCACACTGATTAAAGCCACAATCAATAAATCTGCTTATATGACATAAAACACAATGATGAGGTAAAAACACTTTTACAGTTAGCCTTGTTTATCATGCTGGGGTTTAATTTTTAAAGCAACATGTTTCTTTTATTTATGAACAAACCAATTGTCTTTGTTAGTGAAGTGTGTTTCCACCCAGGAAAAGCTTGACTATATAATGTAATTTTATCAGTGGCAATATTTTAACTAAAACAGAGACTATGGTGACATTATGGTAAAGTAGTGTGTTAATCTAATAATGGTAAAGGGAAAAATATTTCTGCTTCATTCCTTTAATATCAAAAGATAATTCCCTCTACTTACACTTGGTAAATGCCCTTATGATGTTAAGCACATATTGTCTGTGTGGCAATGTTCAGTATTATTCCAGGTAGTTTTATTGTGAAACCTTGTTTTTTTTAAAGGAATTATTTAGCTTGTAGTTAAAAGCTTTAATTATTGAATAAAAGACTTAAAGGAGAATGAACATATTTCATGTAATTGCTGGAAAAATCAAGGTAATACTGTTCTGATATCAAAAGCTAGTTTAAACTAGAATGTTATCTTAGATTTCTTAGATCTTAAATATCTAGTTGTAACTCACTGGTGTCACCTTAAAATCAGTATAGTCCGTAATAGGAAATGATGTCATAAGTAAACAGGTAGCTAGTCAGTGAATTGAGGAGAACGATTTTCAGGTGCAGCTACAACTCACGTATCTCCTAACAGACGCCAACACTTTCAATACGAGTCTTTATCTTTTGTTTGTGAGAGCCCTGATGGTTCTACTCAACAGAGAGGAGTCAGAACCACTGAGGAGAAGCATTTTAGTCCAGTATGTAATATTAAAAGAACTTTCTCTTCATGCACAATTTCTCAACAGTGCAATATCTAGCAGACAGTGCAGAGTACTGGTGTGAGGATAAAGTGGGTCATAGAATCAACAGTGGCAATATTACCATAACTGGTAAGTTCATCATATTTGTGAAATTAGTACATAGTTGTTGTTTTTTTTAAAATTATGTGATATTTCTCATCCACTTTCTCTTGTATCGTACATGTATTTGTCAGTTAGCCTTTTTGTTTTATTACTATGTATATATTTGTATTGTAAAAAGGTAATGTAAAAATATTGTATTTAAGCAGCATCAATTCAAGTTAATGTATCACAAGATCTTTTATTATTATTTATTATTCTATTATTATCTTTTAGGGAAGGGATTGTAACATTTAGTCCTTTTCCTGAATCAGTGTTGGTATAGTTTGTATAATAAATGTGCTCGTTGATAAATTAGATATTGATCTGAAAATTGTTTCACACACATCAATATAAATCACTCTTGGGGCTCCCTGGTGGTCACCAGTGATGGGAATAATGGCGTTACAAGTAACGGCGTTACTAACGGCGTTACTTTTTTCAGTAACGAGTAATCTAACTAATTACTATTTCTATCGTTACAACGCCATTACAGTTACTAACAAGAAAATGCAGTGCGGTCGTGTTACTATTTTTCAACAAACAGACGGTTGAAGCTGTGTTCAGCTTACTGCATCTTATATCAGTTGCACGAAAGTAGCTGTCTATGTAAGTAATCTGGGCGCTACAGCTTTAAGCAGCTGTGCGCGCTCCCCCGGGCGGCAATCACTTTTTGGCACAACACCTGGAGCTAAGGGGGCAAAACAGTCGCAGGAGTGCTGCTGTTTGACTGAGGAGGAATAAAGTAGTCGTGGTAAGCCAGTCACATGACCACTTTAAGATGACAAAGCAACAAGGTGATAGATACCAGTTTTTAAATTGTGTTGATAGGCCACGTAAAACCGGAGTCATGATAAACAATATATACGCGGCGCTTTTTCCTCAATAGTTTCATCACGTTTACTGTCTAAGGACAGCGCTAGCAAGCACTCTCTTCTTATGAACAAGAAATTAAAATAA
>NW_024583353.1:69286-71600 GCF_018398535.1 Haplochromis burtoni
TGTGTAGTGTTGTGGATAGTTTTGTGTTGTGTGTCAGAACAATGAGGCGACTGCTGTCTCCAGGTAGAAACAGGAGTGATACACCTGCAGCTGTCAGACCTGCAGGGATCAGGCTGTGATGTTCTCCTTTATAGTGGACAGAAATATTTGGAGTGGCACAAATAATTTGTGTGGCATCTTTTTGAATGCAGAACAGCTGATTGTTCTGTAAATAGTTTGAAATGGTTATTTTAAAAATCAAGGTAAAAGGTAAATGGCAGCAAATAACTTTGTTGTTTTCAAAACTTGTGCATATGATTTTAAAATTGACAATTTATTTTTGCATTTAAAGTTATAAAATATGATTCAATAAACATGTTTGTGGTTGTTACAGTGATAAATGTAACTTTTTCTACTCAGATTTTATGTTTTTTGTCTGATTTTAGATCAACTGTGTTATTACAGTATGTCAAAATGAAAACATGACTGTAAATTCAGACACGTGAGGTTGTGCTGAAAAGGATGACACCAAACAAGGCAAAGCAAATAGTTTTTAAAGGTGAAATGTAGAAGAAACATCGGAAGTAGTTAAAAATGGCCAATTATACCCTGGACCCCAGAGGGTTAAAGGTTTTTTTCTTTTTTTAAAGTAATGCAATAGTTACTTATCAAGTAATTAATTACTTTTAGAATATTGTAACTCAGTTACTTTTTTGAAGAAGTAACTATAATTAATTACTTTTTCAAAGTAACTTGCCCAACACTGGTTATTGGACAGCTCCATAATATAAGTGGCAAAAAGACAAGAATTTCATGCATTAGCCTACAATGGCAAAATGGTTGAAACTAATTCAAAACTGTAAAAATGCCAAAAAACACAACTTTTCTATAAAGTGAAATGCTGACATTGCGGGATGCATGGCTTAATATGACAACGGCAGAGAGATTTTAAAAAATGTGGTTTCAATGGAAGTGAATTTTGTAGGAACTATATGATTATAAAATAATAATGCAGTCAAACCAAATTTGTTTCTGTTATTTGATATGTCCAAGAATCTAATCACCCCCCTTGTCCCACCCTCGTTCTATTTATTAGATGGAAAAAGATTATTTTTGTATTAAAAAATTCAGCAAAAACTAATTCAAATGTTTAAACTGGCATTTAAAGGCTTAAAATCCTGAAAATGTTCAAAAGTGTTCAATTTGATTAAGCGATTTATGAAAAAAAGCAGAAAAAATATTGTTTGGTTGAGGATTTTATGGCAGATTTTGTACACAAAGATGTTGAAATGGTGCAAAATTCATTAAGCAGAATATGGATGATATGTAAGAGTAAAAGAGTTCAAAATTTTAACTAAAAAGATTTCCTGCAAAAATTCATCTCACAAGCTATAACACAGCCAACATAAGGAGGGCATGAGGGTTTTAACAGTGTAGTAAACAGTAGTCACTCCCCTGTGGTTCACTGACAAGAGTAACATTTCTGACATTGTACTAATGCCTGACTATGACACTGCCACAACTGATCAAGGGTTATCATCAGGATAACTGGTTTTGTTTTTGTTTTTTCCAGCATGAATGGTGTGTCTTTGGGCTAGTGCTCCCTCTCCTTGAGCCGCTACTATTTTTTCCTTTGAAAGTAGAAAAGCTCTCTAGCTTTGACTGACATAATGCAGAACACACCTGATGACTTGATGATGAATTTAACCAAACACCTCCAAACATTCAGGATTTTTTCTGAGGAAACTGTCTCTGCCCCCAAACAGCTGAAAAGTCGTGTTAACTGATGATTTTTACAGTTCAACACAGACAGGTGCAAACTCAGTTTAATCTCAGTAAATTCAACAAATTGCTTCATCTTCAGTTGTTTCAGACAGCTGAGCTTCTGAGTTTGTATCAAGCAGTCATTTTCAGAGGAGAAACTGAAACAATTCATGTGAGTTGACTCCACCCACTCAGCAGCAGTCTGTGGGTATGTGGCTGTCTTCACAGAAAGAAAATCTGAGAAACCTGCTGCTGCTGTGTTTTATCTCTATTTGGCAAATTCTTTAAAGAAAAGCATAAAGGCTCAGCCAAGGCTGGAGGTGACACTCACCAAGAACAGAAATCCGCTTAGACTATGAGCTTTTATTTTAAAATTAACCTACAGTAGCAGTGTTCTTTACAAAAATAAACACAGCTTTTCTCACACTTTGCTGCTACATTTGGAGCTTTGTGGGAGCTTTTAATGACTGACAGACATTTGTCATCTTGTATGTGCTAATGGTTTGACAGAGAAAGAGACAGAGATGAGGCCGCCTACAGGGAGGAGGTGGATCGTCTGGCTGAGTGGTGC
>NW_024583353.1:72589-77916 GCF_018398535.1 Haplochromis burtoni
TATAACATACCATAATAGACCCATTTCTGTAATATACTCACATATCTATATTATTGCTAATATATATTGTAATATATCTATATCACTAAAGCACTTCTGGATGGATGCAAACTGCATTTCGTTGCCCTGTACCTGTGCATGTGCAATGACAATAAAGTTGAATTCTATTCTATTCTATTCTAAACAACAGTCTGACATTATTCAGAGTTTATTCAGTAACATGTAGAAAAAATCCCTTTGTTTTTTACCACAGTTTTGGTGTTTTGGTATAAGGTTCTTGTTTGTTTGTTCTCTGACTCAAAAACAAAACAAAAAACAAAACAAACAAATAAAAGAGTATCTTACCACAGATAAAGACCCCAGGTTCCAACACAGTGATCCAAACTGTCGCTTTCAAACTGAAATGAGTTGCTGGAGGCCAACCAGGAAACAAAAACTGAGACAAGTATTACTGACTCACAGCAAACTGGACACTCCGGTCGGATCAGTTTCTAACATTCATTGCTGCACATTCTTTGGTGTTTGTCAGATAAACACTGAGCATGATGAACACAGGGACGGTTGACCTTGATTGCATACTGCATTAGATTAGTACAGATCATGTGTAAACCAAAGAGGAGCTGAAAATGATTTCTGCAGTTTCTTTCACCCACTTCCAATGATATCAGTCCATTCAATGGGCCATTAGGGGCCATCTCTACCTGCCGAAGCAGGTGATTATAAAATACTACAGCCATGCTCCCGTGAGGCAATGATATGAGCTGCTTTATTGGACTCTGCCCTCTTATAACTGAAAAACATGACAGTGTTTACTGGTCAGAAGGGGGCACTATGGCACCTGTTATTCATGCTCACACTGTCATGTAATACTTAATCTTATGTAAAGTTTCACTCCTAGCTCTTTTTCCCCTTTTTGTCTCTGCTTTGTTGTCAATGATGGCCTCTGCTGCCTTTTTGCCCTCAGTCTAACATATCTGTATTTATTATTGTAACACACTTGCAGCAGTCTTCATAAAACTTACTCAATAAAGTCTGCTCAACACAAGAAGTAAAGTGACCTGCACAGGAAGAGGAAGACATGAGCTACATATGTAGATTTAATGTTGCTTGATACTCTCAGTGAGAAAGCCAGCATGGAAGTCATCGCACTCTGTAGTAAACTCTGTGAGTACAGCATTCGTCTCTTGCCTCATGTAATTTGCTTGAATATAGAATCTTTTTTATATTTTTTGCAGTAGTCTGTTCCTGTTCTACCCCAACATGTTTCATTTTAAAGAAAATATTAGTTGTGCAAATAATGAAAATGTAACATTTACTAACACCTGATTTGCAAATTATGTGTTACTTTTTAGCACTTGTAATGTGAAATATATTTGTGCAACTAATGAACTGTCATATGATGATATCAGTTAGATTATAATGGAGATGTAAATGTCGATCTCTTGCATATCCAATAAGTCACAAAAAGATGAGCAAACATACTTTCATGCTGACTGCAGATAAATTCAAATTTAAATTGTAAATGTTGGTGTGAAAAAAAAACTGTCCGTTGGGACTGTTTCTGCAGGGTTGTTGCTGCTGATGGCACATGTGCAGAAAGGTTATTCTAAGATCTCTTGTAAGTAGTATTTGTCCTTTTATATTCATGTCATGTTTTCCAATCCTTCTGCCTAAATCCTTGTTTTCCACCACTCACACTGAATTAGCACGGGCCTTACTTCTTGAATCTCTGGGAACTCAGTCGTTGTTTTATTGCATCCTTCTTTCTCAGGTTCATCTTTTTCCATCATTCCATCCAGACTGCAGCTCTTTGAATATGAGTCAGTCTCTTTTACCTGTGAAGGGTTTAACATTTCAGCAGGATGGAAAGTGAGGAACACTCAGCAAATCCTTTCGAAATGTTCCAATAACACTGTGACGAGGACTTGTGGGATCAAATATGCTTTTGCTACAGATAGTGGAAAATACTGGTGTGAGAGTGGAGCAGAGAGAAGCAACACTGTCAGTATCACTGTTACAGGTATGTTATTATCAGAATTAAAATCTGAAATGTGAAGGTTATAATGACTAAACCATTGCACATTTGTAACATTTATAAATTTCTTTGCATTTTCAGCTGGTGCTGTGATACTGGAGAGTCCTGTCCGTCCTGTGATGGAGGGAGATGCTGTTACTCTGCACTGTAGAAACAAGACAGAGAAACAAGACTCAAATTTCACAGCTGATTTCTACAAAGATAGCTTGCCCATGGGTACCAGCTATGGTGGAAAGTTAGAAATCCAAAATGTTTCAACGTCTCATGAAGGATTTTATAAATGCAAAATACAGGGAGTTGGGGAATCAGCAGGGAGCTGGCTGGCTATCAGAAGGAAATCCAATGCAGAGGATGGTATACAACCTTTTTGTTGTTTTTGTTATCGTAATCCTGAGTCAATAAATCCCAGCAATACTGACTAGCATAGACTTAAATTTTAAGAAAAAATAGCCAGATAGTTGTTTCCTGAACTTTGGAATTGAAACTAATTGCATATGTCATTTATTAATTATTAATGCACACCCTTGCCTGCATGAGAATCCATGCAGGCAGAGCGGGACTTTATTTTGATCAGGACACCATGCTGCCAATCACAGGCAAAGACAAGTCTTGAAAGGAAGTGGGGCGGAAATTCCATATAAAGACAGCAAGTATAGTGGTGCAGGCCAGGTACATAGAGAGTTGGGGGGGGCCTGATTTAAATGCAAGCATGTCAGGAAAAGTGAAGAAACTAACAAAATTGTAAAATGAGGAGCATCTGGCTCAGTGCACTGAGCTGAATAAAGTAATACCTGTTTTTTGTTTTTTGTTTTTTTTTTTCCATTGTGGAGGACAAAAAGTTTCAAACTTTTCCAACCCTTAAACCTCGTGTGTTCTCCCTAGTAGTAGTAAATGTTCAAAAATGAGGCATTTATGAAAACACTTAAAAAAAATTGCTTCCTTGAAAAAGCCTAAATTTACAGTTTAATATGGAATATTATGTAAAATAAACTATATAAAAAGTGTCTTTGAATGGCAGCAATGCAGGGATGTCTGCATGTAGAACAGAGCCATGGCTCAGTACCTGAGTGTCTAAATGAGTCTCACAGGCCCAAATGTGCAGTTGAAGCCATTTATATATTACATATTTCCTTATTGTGTAGAAAAAAACAGTTATGTAACTTCTTTACCCCGACAGAAAGGGGAGTTTCACTGGTGTGGCCCAGTTAAGTAAATAGTGGGGTATATGTGGAGCGCAAAGTAAAATGAGTTTGAAACCCCTGATGTATAGCCTTAAAAACAGTTTGGCATTAGAATTTCTCTGTTTGAAAGGGTCATGTCTCTTTCAGAAAAATATGATGGCAGAAGAAGTAGCCAGAAATGTACTGCAGGTATTGATGAGGAAATGTGCACTGAACAATCACAGTCATTGTGGATGTATTGACACAATATGTAGCCACATTTCTAAAGAACTGCATGTCGAGTTTTGCAGTAACTTACAGTTTAGGATTTCATAGGGTTTTGTGGTTATGACATACCTATGGTGTTGTTCAGTCAGACACAGAACATACACATATTCATATATTATAATACAGTTATGTGGGTTGAAATTATTTTTTGTCAGTTGCAGGTGGCGCTGTGACCCAGAAGAATTCTGCTGATTCAGCGACTGAAGGTAAAGCTTTCAGGCTTTACTATCTTTATTAACTTCATATCTGATATATTCTTTATAGGCAAGTTGGTCAATGCATGCATATTGCAATGCATGAAAATACAGAAGGCCTCACATTTACATCTACAATGTTTTTTTCATATTTATCATCAAAGTTCCAATCCAACTTTATTTATATAGCACAAACAACACAGTTGACCAAAGTGCTTTCCAATAATAAAACCATACACTAAGCAGACAAAGAAAAACATATAAATAACAATAAAAGGCGATTCAGCTTGCCACAGAGAAACTGGTAAGGACTACTGTTGATGAACAGGACTTTTTTCCACCTCCACGATTGGATCAGTCACTGCAAAGTGCTCAGATCCTGTGATTGCTATACAAGCCCATAATTGCACCCCTCTATTCCAATGCATGACAGCTGTTAAATGTGCTTGTTTTTGCCAACTCCTCTGTTGTGCATTATTGCAAGACACTTTCACTTTGGTCTTTCCACATGTTTTCTGGATCTTTCAGGTGCAATTTTACACAGCTAATCTATACTGCCATATACTTTTTAGACAGAAGAGGCTTTCTTCTGGCAAACCTTTCAAACAAGCTGTATTTTTTCTAATTGAATTCTCATGATCTTTAAGATTTAACATGCTAACTCAGGCCTGTAGTCTTTGAGATGCAGTTATTGGAATTTTTAGAATTTCTCTGACCATTACAAGGTCTGACCTTGGGGTGAATTTGCTCAGATGTTCACTCACAGGAAGATAATGGCATTGTATTGATATACATCTGAATGCTCTAGACCAACACACAATCAAAACTCCTTTTACAGAGTTGGCTACAGAGATCAACTAATCAAGTGAATTATCACCTGTCTGCTACTTACATTATAATTCCTATGAAAGCAGTGACTGTGTACTTAGTTTTTCACAGGATTGCATAGTCTTCTCAATTGTTTTCTTTTTCCTTTGTAATATATGTATAGTTTATTGTAACAGTATTGTACACATTAGTCAAATAGTTTGCTTTCCTGTTCTTGTCCAGTTTTCTAGCAGATCTATAATAAATTAAACACCATCTGTAAAGAACTTCTTTGTTTCTGCCTTTCCAGTATTAGCTGTATTTCCACTATCTCATGAAGAAATTCCTTCATTACACGTTTACTACACCCTGCTGTGGGTTGTTCTCACTGCTGTGTTGGTGCTGCAATTTCTGGTGTTGGGACTACTTTACTGGAAGATGAAGCTAGGTATAACATGTTATGTTTTTAAAAATATATATATGTAAAATACACAACATGTTGATAATGAAAATTCTCTTTAATGTTTTAGTGTTATTACAGATCAAAATGAATGATCAAAACAAAGGGCAGTGTGGTGTTGCCAAGAATCTGAAGAGAGGTAGGATCTGAGCCACTTTTTTTCCTCTTACTATTTTCATTATTGGGAGATACATGCATACAGATACACATATACACACACATACATGTATATTTAAAAGCAATGGAAGGATGTGATGTTGGTATAAGCCAGTGGTTCCCAAAGTGGGGGGCACACCCCCTGGAGCACAGTCTGGGCTGTCCAAATCACTGACAAACAGTATCCGACATTCTTGATTTTTAGTTCAAACACTTCTTATAATGAA
>NW_024583353.1:78064-80213 GCF_018398535.1 Haplochromis burtoni
AATTATGCGTAAATGTACATGGACATTTCTTACCTGTTGAAAATCAAGTGGGGGAAAAAGTGGAAAATTTAAAAATATTAAAACACTTAAAAAGTCATTTTGCCTTACCAAGGCACTATCTGTAATGAGACAGAGAGCCTCCTTGCATGTCTTCATCCTTAAAAACAGTTTACCTCCCTCCACACATCAGTTACCAACTTATCGATGAGGGCCCCGGATTACCAAAACGTAGTTGTCAAAAACTATTGTTGGAATATTTTTCTATAAAAGTCAGTTTTAATTTTCTCTTCATGGCATAGAATCGAACACCTATGCACACCTTCATATCATATCACACATGACATAACATCACTGTAATATGCTCAGTAATAGCATTGAGTGAAATAATTTGTAAATGAGAAATAGTTGTAAAAATACATTGTTGTTTTGTAGTTGTTACAAGAAATGCTTTATAGCCGTTCTGCTTGAAGTTCACATCATCTCTGGCATTTTCTTTTAGACACTGAAACTGCCGCTGATAATTTGAGCCTCGAGACAAACAAAGTCACAAACCCACAGACACAAAAAGGTAAGAAGAGCTCTGTGAACGTGTTAGTCTGCAGTCCTCTGAGGCTGCTGCGTGCGATATTTATACCTAAATAGCAATCTGCTGTTAAACCAAAATTGACCTGTGGTAACAGCTAGATGATAAGTTAACTCTTAAAATGCTACTCTACAATATATAATGTGTATATGCTACAATATATGTTCTGTTAGTTTCTTTTCCAGATAAAGATGAACCCTCCTTTCACACATTACACTCTACTTTCATTGACAACAATACTCTGCAGCCTATATATGGTGACTATTCATATTTTAATTCTTTACTATATTATATTGTGTGAAGTATTTTACACACATTTTCTCACACAAGTTTGAAACGTAAATTAAAGCTGACTGTTATGAGAAATTGGCAAATACAATTCCTCTGTTGCTTCAGACAAACTATTTACCTGCAAGCAACATCAACCTGCTTAAAAGCCTGTTTTTCACTTTTGTTCAGTGTTGGTTTCACTTGTCCAGATTTTTACATTTTTGCTTTTCAACCCTATATGAGCAGGACCTTGGCTTGTAGTTAGTGTTTCTGCCTCAGTGCAGGAGGATGTGCACCTTGGTATCCAATCCACTTTATGCAGCTATTTAAAACACATCCTACGCTAATGCTGCATAAACTCCACAACAGTTTTCCTGATTAAGCTAAAACTTTATATATGAATATGTGTTTTAAAAATAGAATCTGGATTATAGTGTACAGATTGAAAAAATAACTTACTCTAATACTTAGCCTCGATAATAAAAAACTTGGCATCTCAAGCGTTAAGCATCATATCAATGCTTAGCACAAAGAAAATATTGTAGAGGTTTCAGTACCACAAGTCCTTTCCCATTAGAAATAAAAATGTTTCCATTGTCAACTACCAGTGACTGAAGTAAGCCTGTTCCCGTCAGGAAAGGGGGAAAAAAAACATGGTTCAAAAGTCTAAGGGGCTTGGAAAGAAAGGTGTTTCTTTAAGTTACTTGAAGACATTTTTGACACCCGTTTCCACACCTTGGCTCATGTGATTAGGCAGAGCATCACTAGGGGGTCATGACCCTCTTAGGGACACTCCCAATAGGGCTTAAACATGGGACTCTCCACTAATTGCTCTCAGAACTGAAGAAGCTTCTCGGATGAGAGATGAAACGTCTTCAACAAACTTGAAGAAGTCCAGTTGCTTTTCTTTCCAAGCTTAGGCTACGATGACCTGGATGACTGAGAACGTTCACAGACATGGTTCAAATGTTAAAAGTGTATATAAAAAATGTATGCATGTTCTAAATAATAGGAATCAAATATCAGTTTTATCCTATGTTTCGTAACATAATTTCAGTTTTTTAAATATTATATATACAAAGGTTTGTAATTTTGGTTATTTCCATAGATTCTGTAGATTCAGGAGAATGCAGCTTCATGGTGCAAGCTACTCTGTCAGATCCAGCTTTAACGCCTCAGAAATGCCAATATTCTGCAATTAAGTGGTGAGGTATGGGATTCTTTTGATATTTTGGTTGTTGTTTCTTTTTTAGTCCATTTCATGATTGTAAACCCAAAGAAGTCAGCAGAACTGAT
>NW_024583353.1:96830-98223 GCF_018398535.1 Haplochromis burtoni
CTCTTACTTTTTGAATTCATGTGTTTTCAATCCCATTGCCACAGATGTGTAAAGTTTGCCTCAAGAAGTATGTCAAGTAATGGGTCGGACGAAACAGCTCAGTGAATTAGACAGAGAAGATTTATGGATGTAGCGAAGGACGTTGGTGTGACAGAGGAGGATAGAGATAGAAATAGATGGACACAGATGATCACTCCCTAAATGGTGCAGCTGAAAGACGAAAGGTTCTGAAATAAACACACTATATCAAAGCATACTGTCACTGATTAATTCTCTTGTCTTCTCTTTTCCAACATCTTATGAGTTTCCATTTCTTCTTTTGGCTCTGCTTGTCTCAGTCTTGTTCCATCTGAGCTACAGCGTGGTTTGTCTGAATCCCTGCGCACAGAGAAAGGATATTTACTTTAGATTAGTCTTTACTTTAAACAATGGTTACTTGTATGCTGTGGCATTTGAGCCACTCTTCATTCTCCAGGTTTGCCTTTGAAAAATACCTTTGGTCTGCCTTTGTGATAAATGCTACTACAACAAAGTATATAAAATGAATCATTTTGCAAGAGCAGCTTGAGGAGCTGACAGGAGCAATGGTTTATGACAAGAGGAAACAAAGGCTTGTAAAGAGGAAGGCAGAAACCTCTTTCTTCCTGTATAAGAAAACAGGACATTTGGTGGTGTAATAAATTTGTCAGCCTCATTTTTTTCACTTTACTGCTTGATGGTTTAGAAAAAATCTGTTTGGGTTGATAATACACAATCTGGTCATCCACAACGTTAAGACTCAAAAAAGACATCTTAAAGTATAATGTATTCAAATGTGATCCTAAGAGGACATGAAAAACATCTTTAATTGGCCAGTTCTGAGTGGACTGTTTTACTATCGTGTACTACTGCAGCATCATGCTGCTAATGTCTTTGAGACCCCAATCAGCGTCAAGTGAATGAGCACTATTGACATCCTGAGATTTTCTTGATACTAAAAAACAGGTCTGAGTACTCTTACTCATCACTTCACTGTAAATCAATCACTGAACTGCAAGAAAAAAAAAACAATTTTTAAATTATTTTGCATACGACTTACTGATCTTTTTCCTTCTCTGTATCCAGCCAACAAAGATCACCAGAAGAATGCAGAAAAGTGAAATAACAAAGAGAGTGAGCAGACTGACACAAACTGCAGGATTTGGCGGGGCCGTGAAAAAATAATCTGAAACAATAAAACAGAAAATAATGAATCACATCCCAATAACACAATCAACAGTCGTATATGTGTATTTGATTTCTTTTTTTATATGACCTATATTTTTGCCAATATTTTAAAGAATAAAGACAATAAAAGGGATTTGCTTCAAATATCACCAAAAGCAGGACCAAAAATTGTGTTGCCTTTCTAGTC
>NW_024583354.1:0-25249 GCF_018398535.1 Haplochromis burtoni
TGCACTTGTGTTTTGGGTGTGTTTTCTTTCTTTAGTTTGTGTGTGGCATCCCTGCCCCTCCACTGGTAAGCCTCAGCTCTGAATACCTTTTTAAGCATATTTGTACTTGAATATTTAGGATTGTGCTTTTATATGGTGTTTTAAATAATTATTAATAAATTGTGAATTTGTTGATTATTGAACCTCGTCTCTGGACTGAGTATAGCGAACCTAAGTGCCTTTTTGGCGATTTAGTGTTACTTTCAGTATTCTCTGGGTGAAATTCCCAGGGTGGCGTTGTCTTTTTTAAAACTGCAAAGAGTATTTACTTTATATCCCATCCTCGTCTCGCCACACTCTATTATTGTTACGTTTTATGGATCACAAGGTTTAAAACTACTTAAAAAGACGCACACACACACACACAAAGTAACTCCGCTAAGTTGCCTATTTTGGGTCACTTTTGCCAGTCCCAAGTCCAGATAAAGGGGGAGGATTGGAATTGTGACATTAAAAAACAATAATTGCTAAAAGAAATTTATATTGTAGTTCTAAACATATTCTAAATACTTTTGGGTGTTTTTTACTCACTTTACATCTCTTCCACAATGTTATTTCTCTCTCCTACAGCATCTGTTACAATTATGTGGGCATGACAAATTATGCAAATTAGGCAACGACATAATTTAGTGAGTTCTAGCGACTTTTAGGACGGCGAATAGCGATTTTCCTTACTGGGGAGTTGGCAACACTGCTTGGTCTGCGCTCACAGATGGGACAGACAATTTCACAACTCATTAACCGCACGGAGAAGGCATCGTTTAAATATGTTAAATGTGTTTCTTTAAGCAAGTTCTTCATGACTGAGCCACAAGTGTCCTCTTTTTTGGAAATCAAAATATGGTCACCCTAAATTAAACCAATCCTCAAGTGTTTGGGGAGTTGGATTTAGCCACTTCCTGGTTATTGATTTTTTTTCGCTGGCCGCTAATAGCGCTTGTAGAGGCTTTACAAATTTGCAAAATTAATATTAAATGTTATCTTAAAGACATCGCACAGAGTTTTATGAATTCCCAGCCAATAGTTTTTTAAATTAGGGCAATCCCAAAAGATATGATAATGGTGTGCTTCTTCAGATCCACATTTTCTTCAGCATTCAGTTGCCCCACTTTTATATCTGGTTTGATGAGGGGTTTTAAAAAATCTAATAATGTTTTTCGAGCAATGATCTCTCCAAGATAATGAACTTGTTGAATACCAATGAAAATTACAAATCTTCTCCCAGTTCCCATCTGATATACCCATCCCTGATTCCAGTTTCCATTTGGTCTTAATATTTTGAGTAGTGTTGGTGTTCATGCTCCAGCTTCACTGTGGTAATGTTATGCTAACATAGCTGTGTCGCTAGCATTCACGTAGCACATTATATACCAGGTAGTCCAACTTCAGTAACCCTGCAAATGCCACTGCTGTTTAGTTTTCTGTCTTCATTTATGTTGGAAGTGATAGCAGAGCTGTACGTTTTAATTAGTTTCAAAAATCTCTCAGTCAGAACATGGTATGTCATGTTTAGGTGTAAACTTCCTGTTAACTTCTAACTCCGTTAAATTTAATAAATTCTGTTTTCATGGATGCCTGGATGTTAAACTTAAATGTTACACCCGATAAAGCAGCAACGCTGATGATTTTATTAAAGATGAAAGAATTTAGACTGTTTTTAACTCTTAGTGTTCGTTTGACTTTGGGACCTGAAGTAGACAGAGTTTTGGACCCAGATTACTCCGCGAAGCTCCTCACTACGGCAGCCTAATGCTCTGACAATCCATCAAGCAGTGCGGCTTACCAAAGTTGTACTAAAACATTTATCAACAGATTTCTGCACGCCCAAATCGGTTAGAGGTCAGTAAGCACAACCAGAATTCATACATAAGGCACACTCTCGATATTTGAGAAAATTAAAGGATTTTAAGTGTGCCTTATAGTGTGGAAATACGTTATACAGAAGAAAAGAATATATTGTGATATATATTGTTACCGCACATGCTTCAAATTATATCGCGATATGAATTTTAGGCCATATCGCCCAGCCCTAGGTTGATGTGTGTAAGCTGTGCTCCCATATGTGGCCACTACCCTTAATCATCCAAACATTTTGACACGACGTTTCAATGACAAACGAATGTAAATAAACAGCAGACAGAAATGAGGAAGGCCGAATCGTCTTGTGTTTCACACATGCGCAGTACTGGAACGTAAGCATCTTCGGCCATTTTCAATGTGGACACACAACTCTGTAAAAACAACTGAAAACACTAATTTTTAAATCTATCCGGGCTAGTGTGGCCTTGAGCTGTCAGCTTTCAGCCCCGACAGTATATACGTGCCGTCGGGTGAGAAAGCCAACAGCTCAGTGATTCTGATGCGTCGGGTCCACGCTTTTTTTAATGCCTTTGTCCAGAATCCATTTACCTGCTCTCATTTACTGCTTTAGCTGTTTGGTGGTTGTTGAAATAGTTTTGTGAGCTTTAACCTGAGATTCTGGCGTTTCTGGCAAAATGCATTTATATTTAAAAATCGATTCAGGATTTAATGAATCAGTATCGCTTTACCTCTCTCTATCTCGTGACCGTACATACAATACACAAACTTCACATTGATTAGATTAGATTAGATTAGATTAGATTAGATTAGATTAGATTAGATTAGATAGAACTTTATTAATCCCTCGGGTGGGTTCCTCTGGGAAATTCGATTTCCAAAAAAGCACAGCACCGACAGAAGTTACAGAGTTACAGAATATTATATATATACACACACACACACACACACACACACACACACACACACACACACACACACATATATAAATACAGAGACAATATAAATAAAATATACGAAGGGGATAAATAGAATAAATAGGAATAAAAAATAAAAATACAAGTGAATTGCACATTTCAAGTATTGAGGTCAAGTATTGGGGAGACAGGTCAGGCTAGGTAGCAAAAGGAAAAAC
This sequence comes from Haplochromis burtoni, assembly GCF_018398535.1. Lineage (NCBI taxonomy): Eukaryota > Metazoa > Chordata > Actinopteri > Cichliformes > Cichlidae > Haplochromis > Haplochromis burtoni. The sequence goes on from NW_024583354.1 coordinate 2,993, forward strand.
AAAGGGATCAGCATGAGGAGAAACCAAAAACTCCAGCACATAAAAAGCAGAAATATCGTCACATCATACAGTAACACCATAAAAGCACAAGACAAGCAAGATGGAGGGGAATCCCAACGTGCACAGCTGCATCTGGGATACTGCAATATTGCAATTGTGCCTCCTGCTAGACCGCTGTCCACATCGGATGGGAGGTAAGTGTGGGAGGAGGTGTTGGATTCGGGAAAGGGGGGGTAATGGTGAGGGCGTGTCAGTATCAGTGTACATGTGTCATGTGTGTCAGTATGTGTGTCCTGTGTTCATCCTGAAAAAGTGTCCTTTCACCCATTATGCGAAGGTCAATAGTCCGAAGCCTAAGCAGGTGGCCTTGAGGGATCAGGCAAGAGAGACAGTTCGCTCTCGTTGTCGTATCTCTTGGAAGAATTGTTGTTGTTCTCATTGGCGTCAACTTTAGGAGCATCCAGCTGGCACCGTCAGAGTCCGGGGGGGGGGGTAGCTGAATGGAAGATGATGGATATGTTGTTTTAGAGCAACCAAACTGCTTCAATTTTACAGCTGTTCTAGCGTCCATCACTGGTCTCCAGGCTTATCTGCCATTTAAGAGCTATAAGCTCCTCCAAGATCTTTCCCATAGTACGTTCAGTATGAACACTCTGAGCGCTTACTGGTCTTCCCACATTTTCAATCAAAGCAGCCAGCCTTGTGGAGTTTTGAACAGCATTCACCGCTTTCTTTAATTTCCGATAAAGCCAGCTCTGATCAGCAAGAGCCCCATTATCATGGTACCGAATAGGTAGACGTCTTCGATGTCCTCAATAGGCACACGATGCACCACTTCTGCCACCTGTCCATCGTGTAACCGGCAGGGAAGTCCCTCCAGGGCACGCAGGCTCTCCCAATCCTAGGCTTCTCGTTGAGAAGAGGGTGTCAATTGCATTCAGGGACCAGTTGATCAAATCCATAGTTCTTCTTTAGGTTTTAAGGAACAAGAGCGACAATGAGAGGCTCTCTCAGGGTTAGAGTGAGACGAGACCAGACAAGGACATAGAAGCTGCAGCAGGGAAGATAAGGGGAAGGAAAGGGTGAAAGATGCATCCATCTACTCCAAGAGCCAAAGCAAAAGCTGTGTGGTAGACTTGCTTTTCAGGAGCCGCTACCGACAAATAAACACCAAATATTACTTCTGTCGCGAACAATTAACACTTTGTCCAGAATCCATTTATCTGCTCTCATTTACTGCTTTAGCTGTTTGCTGGTTGTTGAAATAGTTTTGTGAGCTTTAACCTGAGATTCTGGCGTTTCTGGCAAAATGCATTTATATTTAAAAGTCAAATCAGGATTTAATGAATCAATATCTCTTTATTAAAGCTACTCACCGCCCTCTTACACCTGCACTTTCAAACATACACACAGGACTACGGGAGAGGTCCTTCCCCTGATTATGTCTGATTGGGACAGACGATAGGGGCATGATGTGTGTCAGTTGTTGACCACACAGAGACTTTCAGATTTGCAGAGATTTTTTTTTCTTTTTTACTGGAACTGCTCGTCGCACCGGTGCGACCAAGGATTTTTTTTAGTCGCACCATTGAAATTGGTCACACTCTAGATCCCCGTGCACAATACGTTTGTAACTTTCAATTTTGTCTGTTTTTGTGTCTTGCAAATTAACCTTTAAACTAAAGGGGGCGATCGTGGTTCAAGAGTTGGCAGTTTGTCTTGTAATCAGAAGGTTGCTGATTCGAGCCCCGGCTCCGACAGTCTGTCGTTGTGTTCTTGGGCAAGACACTTCACCCGTTGCCTACTGGTGGTGGTTAGAGGGCCCGGTGGCACCAGTGTCCGGCAGCCTCGCCTCTGTCAGTGCGCCCCAGGGCAGCTGTGACTACAATGTAGCTTGCCATCACCAGTATGTGAATGGGTGAATGACTGAATGTAGTGTAAAGCGCTTTGGGGTCCTTAGGGACTAAGTAAAGTGCTATACAAATACAGGCCATTTAAATGATATATTATGTATTTATTTTTGGCCTACATCAGTAAGATATATGTATATACAAAGTGACATGGACATAATGTGTGTCTGTTGTTGACCACATGGAGCCTTTTTTTTCCTGAAATGGTTGTAGGCACCAATTTTTTTTAGTCGCGCCATTTAGACCAAATTGCACATCACACACTCACACATCATTAACAACATTGCCAAGTTCAAGAGCTTCGACGAGGCATTCAGACCAGAAACACACAGCGTAGAACTGGCAGACGGTACCCAGTGCAGAGGCATCGCCCAATAGAGGGGGGATGCAGAGGTGTTCCTGATTTCAGCAAAGCATCGCTGAAAGATGCGCTGTTTATTCCATCATACCCCGAGGACATATTCTCAGTAAAGTCAGCCACTGCATTAGGAGCAACAGTCACCTTTAAACAAGAGCAGGACATGCAGCACTCGTGCGTAACATGCAATTGTTACGCTCCCCCAGCACCTGGTAAACTGAAGTTAGCTTCAACCGTTTGTGTGTTGAAAAATAGTAACACGTCCGCATCGCATTTTCTTGTTAGTAACAGTGACGTCGTTGTAATGATAGAAATAGTATTTAGTTAAACTACTAATTACTGAAAAAAGTAACGCCATTAGTAATGCCATTACTTTTAATTCCCATCGCTGGTGGAAGGTAATTGTTAAGTCTAATTGTTGAATGTTGTCATTATGTTCTTAAATTTGTACAGTCTTGGTTCAAGCAGTAGGAACAAGACATTCCGTTGATCCTGAGCATCCCTCCAGCCACTCTGTGCTGGGGGAGGTTTTATTGCAGAAACATCCTATCTGAAAGATCTGTTTCTTGTGATGTTGCTTCCTGCTTTTATGACCTTTTTGGTCAGCAGGAGGTAACACACACACACACATGTTCTTGCACATGCATACACATGCACACACATAGTGCCTTGATTTTGTAACCAAGGGGGGTTTTACGGAGGGAGGTGCTGTGATGTGTATTGTGTGTAACAGTTTGTCAATAAATAGCTGCGAGGGAAGCTGCTCTTTGAAGGATTTTGGGCTGGAGACAGATTAGGAGCGTGAGCTCCAAGAGCTTCCCTCGCTAGCAGGTTGAAGATGTCCTGTTATTTCTTGTTTTCTTCATGATGAATAAGTCTCTAAACTAGCGGAGCTTGTGGAAACACAGACCCAACAGTAATAATTGCCAGTTTTTGAATAACAAATTGGATAGCGCAGGAGAAGATGGTTGCCTGGTCTGGATAGTTTTGTCTTTTAAAATAAACCTTTTTTATTGGAAGGCGTATAATTTTTTTAATGAGGGGATATGTGAAGTTTTAAATAGACACGCATGCGGAAGTTTGCAGTACCAGCAGAGCGAGCTGTTTTATTTCAAGCCAACATGAAATTATCACACAAAAGTGTTTAAACAGAAATTACTAACATGTTTACATGTAAATACAGATTAGCCATCTACGCAGCTTAATCGTTTGCGGCATAGAAATCTCCTGCAATGTACTTCATACTGTATCTTCCCTGCTCTCTAGAAACTACTTGGCTTTACATTTATTATCTCCTCCTGCAATGTCTGCATGCAGTACTCTAGTTTCTGCATCCATGTCTGGTTGACCAGGTGGCCATTTTGTCTTATCTTCTGATTTTTGCCAATTCAGTATTTTTTAATGTGCTTCAGTGTAGCTCTACAGTGCTGTATGCCAGGTCTGTTTTCATTGTAGGTGTTTCATCTGGCTCCTCGGGGATGGTGGAGTACACGTGGTATGTGGAAATCTAGAAATAAAATAGAGCAAAAGTTATTTGCATCTATATCTTCTCTGTAGTAAATATATTCAATACTGAGGATGCACATGTCTCACTTACATTCTCAGTTTGATACTCTTGTCTGTTCAGTTGTTTAGACCCTGCTTGTAAGACAGAATCAGCATTACCTTTGTTTCAATTTGTCTATACATGAAAATGTAATGTGTATGAAATAGGAAAAGGTCTAGGACTGTATTATGAAACAATGTTATTGGGTTAGCAAGGAAAGTTGAATCTAAAGTCAGAGATTTTAGTGTCACAAAAGTGGATCTTTTTTTATCACTTACATCGCTATGTTAACCTATGCTGAACACATTACCTAGTCTAGACCATATATAGAAATATATATATATTTGATCAGTAAGATGAATGTAACTTTGATTTGGTGACAAACTACAAAATTTCCCATGTCTGCTTTATTGTTTAACTGCATGCTGTCGCAAGCTTCATAGCTTTTCAGCACAGCTGTCACAAATAAACAGCAGAACCAAGATTACACCAAGCAGTAATATAAATAGATTAAAATGTCTATTTTACTGCACTATGCGCTTTAGGTGATTAAATCACCATGTGCAAAGTAGGCCTAACTATTTTTTGCAGCATTAGACCTACTCTTGCCCACTCTTTCTATTTGAGGCAGCAGAAGAAGAAAAAAATGGGTTTAGAAAGGTGAAAAGTGAAACCACTGTCATGATACCTGTTATCTCCACCTGGGGTTTTAGAATTTTAGAAGTCCACTAACACAAAGAAAACCTGGCTACGTTGATCTTTGTTTGTATTATATCCCTCTGATATTCATACAATAACATGTTGTTTGTTTTTTAATTCCATCCATCCATCCATTTGCTTCCACTTATCCTTTTCAGGGTCGCGGGGGGCGCTGGAGCCTATCCCAGCTGTCATAGGGCGAGAGGCAGGGTACACCCTGGACAGGTCGCCAGTCTGTCGCAGGGCCAACACACAGGGACAGACAATCATTCACACTCACATTCACTCGCACACTCACACCTAGTGGTAATTTGGATTATCCAATTAACCTATCCCCACAAGCTGCATGTCTTTGGACGGTGGGAGGAAGCCGGAGTACCCGGAGGGAACCCATGCAAACATGGGGAGAACATGCAAACTCCACACAGAAAGACCCCGGCCTGATGGTGGAATTGAACTTCGTGCTGTGTGGCAACAGTGCTAACCACCGTGCCACCATGCTGCCTTGTTTAAATCTTTTCATCAAAATAATCTTAATTGTTATACAACTGAGCAAAATTTTAAAAAAGGAAACCTGAGAGCACAAAAGCAGCGGCTCACCTTTCATTGGGTCATCACAAGGGACAAAATTGGTCATACTGTAGGCTTCAGTTTCATTTGAAGACATCTTGGAAGAAAGAAATGGAGAGGAGGAGAAGTCATGAATGACCTGCAATTAAGTATCTGAATTATTAGTAGACACAATGAATTTTATGTATTTTTTTAAAGTACCCATCCTCCTCGGTCAGTTTTTCTTGTGCTTGAAAAGTCACCTATAACAAAAGCCAAAATAAAACTCAGTATAAAAAAAACAAACAAAAAGGTGGAAAAAACCCCAAACAGTTTTATATCTATAACTTGTTCCCTGAAGAGAAATGAGGTACAACACATATATATGGAATATCACACCCTCGTGTGTCCTGGCTGAAGAATCCTTTATTCACTCCTTTAAGGCAGATGGCGTGTAATAACATGCACACAGCATAATCATAGTCATCTCTCAGTTTGATAGCAGCTGTTCACTGAGCCAAGCTTCTCAGTGGGGCCTCCTTGTGTTGTACCTCGTTCTTCTCCTTCAGGGAACAGAAGTTATAGATATAACTGTTCGTTCCCTTTCAGTCGATTCACTCGGTAAAACATATAAGTATGGGACATATATACACAGCCTGCAGAGCAGCCACCAAACTGGATTCATACCACCACCACCTTACTGTGCAGTAGACCCAGTAGAAAGGACAGTATGAGCAACCAAAAGGGCTGTAACGTCCAATCGATAAACCGCACAAAAGTGTGCGGTGATGCCCAACTAGCGGCTGCACAAATATCAGCTACAGGCAGCCCTTAAAAAATGAGCCCATGAGGGGCATCCCCCTTGTGGATTGAGCTCTCACACCTGGGATAAAGCTGGGCGCCAGTGAGATAGCTTCTATAAACCAGTGGACAGACTCTGTTTAGACAGAGCTCTACCTCTAGTTGGATTAGCAAAGTAGAACAGCTGGTCACATAAATGCATATTCTAGGTACATTGCACACACACTGGACAAAGAGAATGCATCCTCCTCTGCTCTCAGATGCAAAAGGATGGGAGCAAAATCTCAGCAACTCAAACTCTGTGTCACGGTTTGCCGGGGCAAGCCGTGTGGAGTTGTAGAAAGGACCAAAAAGGCGGCAGCTCTGGTGCAGGTGAGTATTTATTTACAGGGGTGGGTAAGTACAAACAGCAATGGTGGCAAAATATGAAACTGGAAACCTAAACTGGGTAAACTAACAAGACAAACCAGAAACGAGGATGCAGGGAGGTCCGGGGAAATACATACGGAGAGACGCAGGCAGGCATGGATCTCCTCCATGCCTGCTTCATGCCCTGGGGGACGGGGCTATGGCTCTCTACATCCTCTTGCAGACCATTACATGTGGAAACCATTTGAATACAAGCACGCTGATCCACACAGGGTGTTAGGGTTAGCATTAATGCTTAAGCATTAAGTTAAGCATTAATTGTCAAGTGATTGTTAGTTAGCACATACCAAAGTAAAGTGATCTCTCTGCTTTCACCTCAAACAGCAATCTGTCATTAAGCTTCTCTCATACCTGTTTGCATCCATCCAAACAGGTGTGAGGGAAAAAAAACTGCCATTTTGTGGCAGCAGTTGTCTATTGACTCGGGAAGCAGAATGCCACTTGATAACAGTGCCACTGAAATCTGTATGGAATTAGGCATCATGGGTGTGTTAACTGGAGCTTGTCAAACTGAGAGGCATGCCGTTTGCAGCAGGTTGTTTTCTGTTCTGGACAAGCTAACGCTGACTTTCAACAAAGCTCTTATGCATTTTAATCCAGCTCTTTTAAATATATATTTATAAAAATACAGATAAATTTCAATATGTAGGCCTTTGTTTCTGATCTGATTAAAAGTGTTAAAGATCTGCAGCAATAATACTGATCCATATAACATTGTTGCAGAACATTTTCTGCAGAATAAACACTTTTGAAAATTGTGGGAAAGAGTGCAAGTATTGAAGAAAAGTCAAAGATATGGAGGTAAACAGTTAATCAGTAAATAAACATAAGGCGTGAGGAGTTGGCTGATTTAGTGTACAAAGTTTTAACAAGATTGTGTGAGCAGATCAGGACAGAAATGTTTCAGACTGTTTCTGAATAAATTGTAGACCTTTGATAGGGTGTGAGTCTATAAAAACACATATAGAAAAGGTTTCAGACTACATGACAAAAGGAAATGTTACTGTGCTTACCACTTCTTCTTTTCACACAGACAAAAGTCATTGCCAGTGAGATGACAGCCACGCTTACACCAAAACCAGTTGCAACTACAGGTAGAAGTTTAAGAGCAGAAGCTACTAGGAACACAGATGATAAAAAAAAAGTGTCAGTCTCACTTCCCACTTTGTTAAAAGAGAAGAAGGAAGACAACTACTGTCAAATTACAACAGAATCTTTACAACCTGTTTTACTGTCTAAGCAATAAAGCACTAAAAGCATTAGAGCATCCTGAATGACATATAGGAAACAAACACTTACTAAAACTCAAAGGCAAAATGGTTTTAGTTTGACTAATATGAAGATTAAGGAACTTTTGCTCACCTAAAGATGTCTTTGGTGTCAATACACTCCGCAGGAAGTGACCTAGACATTTTTTATTCACTTATAAAATTCTTACCAATACTTGTTCTTCTCCTGATTGTGTCACTTGTAAAGTTCGTGGAAAGAGGAGGAGCAGAGGTCAAAGTGATTTTTTCTGCTGCAATAAAAGAAGATGGTGTTGTGGTTGTTCCGTTACTTTCGTTTCTTATGGATTCACCACAAAAGGCATTTTCCATTCATGACTGCAATACTGCCATACCACAGCACAGTGTCAATGTTTTACACTTAACATTAAACTTTAAATGTGGTCGAAGATTTCTTTTCTGATGTATTAATCACATATTTCAACCATATCACTTTAGTATAGCAAGATCACTCCTGTCACCAGTTGTATGCATGCATGTAGAATGTTATCACAAGTGGGGCCCATATTTATTGCACCTTCACAGAGGGCACCCTGCTCAAGGGAGGTGACTGGTGGTCGTAACTTTTCTTAGAGTGGGAGGGGGTCAAGGATGAGCTGGACTGAAGGCAAAGGGATATATGATGTGCTGTTTAATGTTCTTTGTTTGAGAGTGTCTGTGTGGGTATATAAGATGAGCAACCCCGCACAAACTTCAGAGATCATCCTAGTGTTTGGCTGGGATGTTTCTCTCCACATTCCAATGTGTTTATTAAACCGACTTCAAATCAAGCTCACTGGGTGTGTTGAAGGTTATTGTTAAAACTTCCACAACAAAAATGAAAACAATATTTTTTTGCTGCCGTCTGATGTCAGTGCATAATACTGAATGCAGTATAAATACATCTATTGGTGCTCAGAATTCCGCTCTCTGGACAGTCTTTAATCAATTCAACAAATACGCAATTTATTTAAGAATCAAATTATGTATCACCTCTTAACATCTGTTACATTACAAGGTAAACAGAGCCTTATAAACAATCAGGTTTTAGCTTCTCTTTTTGGTTTGTAAAATCTAAAAATATATGCACATACTGTACTGAGGTATAATACAGAGCAGCACAGTATGATCACTTACGTTGTATGCTGATGGAGTATATATTACTGTGAGCAGATTCATATTGTCCTCCTTTACGCTGTAACATGTAAAAACATGTCACTTCAACCTCAGCAGGTGAACTCTGCTGTGCCATAGAGAGGAGCTCAGTTGCTGTAAGTGTCTGCTGACAGGAGATGGACGTAGATTTTCTTCCTCTCATAAAGTACAAAAAACATTCAGACGCAGAAACAGAAGATGGAGTCTGACAGTTCACTGTGACTGATTCTGTTTCTGTGACCATCCGTGGATTTACGGTCAGTTCAGGCCAAGGAACTAAAAAAAAAAATTTGGCTAAGTTAAATAGGAAAATTGTGAATTTACTTTGAAATAAAATCTAACAATAGAAACTGCTTTAGAAATTTTACTTGCTAGAAATGAAGTCTTAAATTAATTCAGTCATTTGGCATTTTATTTCTGAACAAAACTCTACATCCTTCCATAAAATCCTTTAAATAAAATAAAGATTTATAAATATTAGCTTTTAGCTTTCTTCTTTGGTTTTGAAAAACAAAAAAATATATTCACAGACTGTACTGAGGTATAATATGACCACTTACTTTTTATACTGATGGAAGATATGTTACTGTGAGGGGACTGGTATTGTCCTCCTTTATGCTCTGATCTGTAAAAACATGTCACTTCAACCTCAGCGGGTGAACTCTGCCGTGCCAAAGAGAGGAGCTCGGTTCCTGTAAGTGTCTGCTGACAAGAGATGGACGTAGATTTTCTTCTTCTCATAAAGTACAAAAAACACTCCGACACATTAACAGATGATGGAGTCTGACAGTTCAATGTGACCGAGTCTGTCTCTATGATCATCCGTGGATCCACTGTCAATTCAGGCCAAGCAGCTAAAAACAGAAACATTTCTTTAATTAAAAATGCAAATCTTTCATTTACAAAGTTGAGAACAGCTTTGTTGTTTTGTACTGATATTGTAGCTTAACATTCACAAATTGGTACTCGGTACTGACCTAAATTACTGGATCGGATATCGGAGAGAAATAAAAACTGTAATCCGATTCATTCAATATCACAAAAGCACCTCACAAAACTTGCAACATAGCGTAACCCAGCTCATAACCTTAGAACATCAGATGAGTATGCATCACGTGATAGACTGGTTGTGGCGTGCAAGACCTGTCGGCGGTCTGGTTGAGCATTTGGAGCCTCGCTGCGTGCTGCCAAAAACTGATTTTCAATGTTTCTGTGTATTTTTTATGTGTGATATCTGTACGTATGTTCGTAAATAGACTTCGGTGAACAGGGTTTACAAAGGGGTTATATATAGAATTACAAAAATTATCTGTTTTTCAAGTATCTTTACAACTCTGTGTTATTGTACTTACATTATAACCAATCTGGTCATTTATCCCCACTTAAAATATTTTTACAGAACTATTGTAATATTTGCTGCCATTTCTGCTGTCCTCTTGGGCAGCTTACTCTTACAAACGTGTACAAATGTTAATGAGATTTTTTTTAACTGCATAAATAAAGGTTATATAAAAGTCACTGCCAAAAACTGATTGCGGCTTCTACCTTGTTACACGAATGTTGTTTGTGGCTCAAGATGACTTTATGTCATCCATAAGGGATGCATTTGACATATGTTTCACATATTATAACACAACAAGTTACTTATAGCAGTTTAAATACGAGCAATCAGTTTTTGGCAAATACCGGAAATCAGTTTTTGGCAGACAATCACTTTTTGCACAACATCAGCATTTAATCTCTGAGACAGGTATCCCAGAGAAGTAAAGCAAGTGTGTAAGTTTATCTCTAAATGTTTGTAAAGAATTCCCAGTGAATGCTGGGACTGCCTCTCATTCTCTCCCTCTCCTGCTGCTACTTCAATTATGAAACTGATCAATGATCAGCTGATTGGCTTGTCTATCGCGAGTCCCGTCTCTCTTGTTAGTTTATAACCCCACTTTGTGCCAGAAAGAGGAAACCAGCGGATAAAAAACAGCAGCACGTTTAAGCTTGATAAGCTGTTGTTAGAATTTATTTAATATTACTTTCTACACCAGGATCCTTTTCTACGTAGCTGACAGCTGGTAACTGTGCAGGGGCGGATCTAGCAAAGTTTTTCCAGGGGGTCAGGTAGGGCATTAACAGGGAAAGGGGGGCACAAAAACATACTTTTATTTCTAATTGTCATGTCTAGCTTTTAATAAATACATATCTGAATCTTACACCCAAAGTTTTAATTTGATGTAAAATGTATAGAAATCCATTACTATATATAGGAACTATTAAGTCAAATTTATAACCTACTAAGCTATAGTACCTTTTCCTTTTGGAAGATGCCATCTGTGCAGTCTGCAATTCTATTGAAGAAAGATGTTGAATCTATTTAATTATTGTAGAAAAATTATTGATTTCTGTGCATTTTTTTTTTACACGTGCATTAAATTAAAGTTAATTACGTCAATTAAGCATTATGAGGCGAAGGGTGGGCCGTGGTTCTCTACTTTTTTTTTTTGCTTGGAGTTGGCAACCCTATTAGTTAGGTTGCTTAATATTTCCGCCAAGTACTCTTTAAAATACCAGAATAGGGAGGATGGTGTAGGTTTAAGTTTATTAGATTGATCAGTATTGCTGAACTATGAAATATTTTGGGTGCAGTGTATTTTTTGCATACAGGTATAACAGAATAGCTTTAGTTTTGTTTGATTTTTATACTTGAGTATGAACTTATACAAAATGCAGCAAGATATAAAAAAACATTTTATTGATTATAAAATACGCTATATTGGATTTATATACATAAAACCAGGACAAACAGATTCAGGGATAGCTTCTTTCCCAGAGCTATCACCGTAGTAAATAAGCACAAAAACAATTGAACCTATTCCATACCGTCACTGTCATTATATTATGCTGCTATTCATACTGTCATTATATTAATGCTGCTATCCTGTATATATTGTACATACTATTGTTTGAGTACTTACGATTGTTTTTTTTGTTATTTTTATATTTTACATTTATATTTATTATTGAAACTTGCACCAAGGGAGTGGCACTCCAATTTTGTTGTACTCTGTACAATGACAATAAAGGCTATTCTATTCTATATCCAAATTTATGATATTGGTATCAGTATTGGACATAAAAAAGTGGTATGTGCCATCTCTAATTAGTACATCACTGTATTATTTACTCACATTATGTGATGACTGCTGTCACAGTTCTGGGTCAGTTTGACCCAGTATTTTGAGTTGTTATGTTTTGGTGTGTTTTTGCATTTTGGATTCTTTTCTCATTATGATGATGATTATGACTCTATGTTTTGGTTATTCTTGTTTAGGGATTAGTTCGTAGGTTTTCGTGTTCTCATGTTTATTGCAGGTTTAGTTCAGTGTCTAGTCTGTCTCTCTGTGTCGTGTCTGCGTTTTTGTTTAGTGGTGTCTTGTTTCCTGTTTTACTCTGACGGTTCATGTTCCTGTCTTATGTCAGTTTTTCTAGCTTTGTTCCCCCTGTCTTATTAGGTCTTATTCCTCCCAGCTGTGTTCCCCTTCTGTCTCTAATTCCTTGATGACTTCCTCAGTGTATTTAAGCCCAGTATGTCTTTGTGTCAGTGTCAGATTGTCTGTTATCCTCACCTCGTATTTTCGTAGTTTCCCTTATTGTGACACTGTGTTTCATAGCCTGCTTAGTTACTCTGTGTTTATAGTTTTTTCCATAGTTCCTTCACAGAGTGTCTTAGCCTTTTTAGTTTACACAGTGTTCTCTGTCTTCTTAGTTTTCCCAGTTTCAGTGTTCCCTAGTGTTTTTGTTATGCCTTCAGCCACAATAAAGGCTTGCCTTATTTTGGAAACCTAGTTCTGTCTCTTGGGTCTGCCTCATTCTTCACACCAGTGCACCCCGCCGTGACAGACTGCTGTCATTTACTCACTAGAAATTTTTTCTTAAATCACTTCAAGTAGTTGGCAAGAATAAAACTGGACATCCCTCCTAATTTATGTTACAATTAACAAAAAAAAAAAAAAAAAAAAGCTCTATAAACATCAAGGTTTAGCGTCATACTTAGTTTTAAAAAACTAAAGAACATTTGCACATCCTACACTGAGGCATAATATAGAGCAGCACAGTGTAATCACTTACTTTGTATGCTGATGGAAGATATGCTGCTGTGAGGAGACTGGTTTTGTCCTCCTTTATGCTCTGAGCTGTAAAAACATGTCACTTCAACCTCAGCAGGTGAACTCTGCTGTGCCATAGAGAGGAGCTCGGTTCCTGTAAGTGTCTGCTGACAGGAGATGGACGTAGATTTTCTTCTTCTCGTAAAGTACAAAAAACACTCCGACACATTAACAGAAGATGGTGTCTGACAGTTCACTGTAAATGAATATGGCTCTATGCTCATCCGTGGATTCACTCTAAGTTTGGGACGGGGGGCTAAAAAAATGCAAACATTTCTCAAGTTAAATAAACCAAGGTTTTATTTACTTGACAATAAAATGTAATAATAGAAACCACTCAGGGAGTACATTGCAGTAGCATTTACTCACTTTGTATGATGAGTGCTGACATGTTACTCACTGGAGATTTATCTATAAAAGTGTAATAACAGGTCAGTTCAACTGTAACAGGTGAACTTTGATGTATCCATGACAGAAATTGAGACCCTGTCAGAGTCCGCAGACAAGGAACTGTTTTGGCAGTTTTATCTCCTGAAATGAGAAAATAACACGCAGAGACAGGAAGAGGATTCTGACAGTTCACTGTGACTGAGTCTGTCTCTGTGATCATCAGCGGGCTCACTGTCAGTTTAGGTGGACGAAGGTCTGAAAAATTAAAGTATAAGTTAGATTATTTAAATAGATTTACATCCATATTACTTATTTTACATTATATATAAACTATTGTGTATAAGTGAGCACTGAGATATTAATAAACTCTATAAATATTGCTGAAACATAATATTAACTGTGTATGGTAGTATTACAAAAAGTATTCATGATGAGCAAAGCTGAGTTACTGTGGAGAAGCTCTGGAGACAAAACAGAAAAAAATGACCGATTCTTATATAGGGCTTTTCTCTGCTCTCCCAGAGCACTCAAAGCGCTTACAAACGTCTGATGAAGGGATAAAAACATGAAAATAAGACTGACCTTGTGCTTTGATTTCATGAAAGGAATCTGAAGAAGGAAGAAAGAAAAGATAAAACAAATTGAACAATAAAAAGATTAAAAATTTCAACTAGTGTTAGAGGTCTGACATAAACAAGTGACACATGCTAACAGCCATTATGAGTGAGCCCATATTAAGGACCAGATGGCATGAACAACAAATGAACCTGGTAAGAAGTTGAACTTACACATGAGAACGACTAGCAGCAGGAGATCAGCCATGATTAAAAGAACAATGTGACTGTGCAGAACAGACTACAGCAGTCTGACTGCTCTGACTCTCACCTACATTAAATGTTATCAAGAGAACTTTCTTTCAGGAAAACCACAGCCTTCACATTACCTGCCCACAGTGAGACACACTTCACAAAGACGTGCAATGATACACTTTTTTAAACCCTCACCCGTTTAACTAGAATATTTTTAATTGACCCTTTTGTAGGTACAGAAAAGTTAAATTGTTTATTGGTCATATGTGCTGCTTTGCTATTGTGTCTCTTAGAGGCCCTTATTCATTAGAATGATAGGAAGACTAATACATACATGCTTATTATCACATACATCTCGTTGCATCATATAAATACATTTTTTCAATGTTTTGGTGGAGGGTTGTTATCATGTTGGCCCGAATAGATTATCAATGAACTTTTAAGATGCTGTTACATATTTATTAAAACCTTCCACCTCATTCATAAACATGTCATTGTGTGCTGACTGCAGCTTTGTATTTAGCATAGAAATATCAGTGAAAACGTTTAAAAACACACTGTAAATGAGCATGTTTTCTGATGTGTTTTTCTCAAATAAATTGTTTGTTCTTTTCAAATGATTTTTCACACTCACTGTAGCTGATTATCTGTTTGAATGCTGTTGTCACCACACGATCTTAATCAGCAAACATCAGCTTACAGGAAATGGATACTATTTTGTATGGTTGTATACTCTTTTTATAGTGTTATATGATTAAATTTTTGCAGTTGGTGTGATAAAATAAAAACATTTATGCACTCAGTATTGAAATGCTGATGTTAGACAAAGACATGCAGTCTTTAGTCACAACTCAAGTTCTCACATCTCTGTGAACTTTAGCACAGCTCAGGTGCTTTGATCTAAATTCAATATGCTGACAATCCATGTTACTTGTGGCTGTTATTTTTCATTAGGTGTTTAGTTTGTGGTCACATAATGCACTAAACATGTTGCATATCGTGTGATGCCTCACTTTGTTCCTTAAAGTCATGCTTGCAGAAAAAAAACAGTTTTCACTCTAACTGGCCAAAGTAAGACACATGCAGTGTTGGGGAGTAACGGAATACATGTACCGCTGTTACGTATTTAAAATACAAAATATGAGTAACTGTATTCCGTTACAGTTACCGTTTAAAAAGGTGGTATTCAGAATACAGTTACTTAGCTGAATTAAAGGGATTACACAGCAGTATTTTCCTGTTTCATATGTTCGGCTAATGGAAATGCCCTCTCTAATTTTGGTTTCCATGCCCCAAACAAAACACGCATTAAGAGGCTCCAATGCCTGTGTCTCAATCTCGCGGCCCATGTCACCTCTACTTGCGGCCCGCATAATGATGTGAAGAAATATTTTTAAAAAAATATTCACAAAAATGATTTAATATGAAGGCAATAGGCAGAGTGTTACAGGCATAGCCCTAAAGAATCTAGCTTCATGGGCAGTGTAGTCCGTGCAGCAGGGAGAATGGACTGCCATACCCGTTATGTGTCTGTGAGCGAGGGAGGGAGAAAAAGGAAAAGTACGAGCTGTCACGGAGCAGAAGCGGGAGTTGGAAGCATGTAAATATAATAATAACCACTGCAGCCAAAAAGAGTGCCTGACGAGCCCAGCTGTAAGTAAGCTATTAAGACTCGACTGTACACTTTTTTCGTGTTTTTCTCTGAAACAATAAGTTCCGTTGGAGCAGCCTTTCAACGCCTCTCTCTGTCTCTCGCAAGCAAAGTTGACCAAGATAACAAAGTAAAGCTATTTTTCGGCTATGAGCCCGACATGGAACCTGACGTATTAGCCAGACGTCCCTTTACTACGGTTCGGAGCCGCGGACCTGTTTTATATACGAGATCGCTGCAAAAAGTGCAGCCTTACCTAATGTCCACCCTACTGTTACTCATTTTATATTAAGATTTAAAAATCTAGTCAGTATTGGTATGGCGAATACCTTCAGTAAAAGTAAGAATTCACACAGCAATAGTACATTCATGTAGTTGTAAAAAGCATGATAATATAATAGGTAATCCAGAGTATTCCGTTACGTTACTCCCATTGAGTAACGTAACGGAATACGTTACAAAATACATTTTGGGGCATGTATTCTGTAATCGTTAGTGGAATACATTTTAAAAGTAACCTTCGCAACACTGAACACACATCACATAACATGCTATGATACACTTTTAAAATCTTCACAAATGTAACTACAATATATGTAGCTAAATATATTTTAGTGCGTCAGATCAATGTGGTATCTTGTTAGCATAAATAGATTATTAAATAAGATGCTGACACACTTATTTTGATTTAGGTATTTATTTAGTGATCACATAATGCACTGAAAATGTTAACAGCACTACAATGATAAAGTGTGTGATACCTCACTTTGTTCGTGGAAGTCATGTTGTCTTTGTGTCATGTTTTGAAATACTTGCCTCAGTTCTAATTTAGAAAAAAAATTGACGTCATGCCCTCCTGTCTTTATGCCTGTGCAGTGTGAGGAGACGACATATGAGCCCCAACAGGAAAAGGATGTGGTGTATTAGTGGGCCAAACACAGAACCCTGACCAAGGAGACTGAGAAACTGAAGCTTAACAACTTTAACATAGCTGATATTTGTTTTATTCTTATTTTTGGTTTACATGTTCTGCTTGGTTAGATTTGTTCAACAAAACTTCTTGGTGTTAAGAAAGTTTAGAAATAGACCATTTCACAATGTTAATCATGTGCTACAGAATCTGGCTATTACCCTCTCTTATGTATTAACTGTGTGTGTTCCCCTGGCTAATATCTCAGTGTTCCACCATTTTAAAAATCCCAACTGTTATCTGTGTCTTTTCTGTTTCTATGAGTCTGTATAGTTGTTTTTGTCTGTGGAATGTGAGGCAGAATTAATATAAACAATCCAGCAGAAGTAACATTACTATGACCTATGAATGTCTATTCAGTGTATTTTGTTTTGCGAACTATAGCAAAGGCCTCAACACACACGGCCAACATGATAAACCTTTGGCAAGTAGGATAAATTAAAAAGAGACCATATGAAGTAAAAAGCTTTCACTGTGAGCACAGCAGCTCCGAACTGCTGTTCAAACCTCGTCATTGGGATGTTCAACCAATGAGATTAAAGTTTGTCTTAAAGGAAACTAAAACAGGCTGTGGCTAAACTGAGGGGCTTAACCAGGGTACCTAAATAACCTCCACTAATCTAAAAACAACTGACCTGAAAATGAGCGTACAAGATCTTATGAAGCAGTGAAAGCAGAAAACAAAAATAAAGCAAGTAAATTTAATAATTTAACTACAAAAAATATTAATAAGCAGCAAACAAGAAAGTGATAAACCAGAAAGAAAATAATCTGTTTCTGTGGAGGAAATAAATTATGTATGCGATAAGCGAGTTATACTGAACATGACTTTGTTACAATAATGGAAATGTAGAAGCTAGTGGTTTCAGAACCTGATTCTCAGAAAGCCAGAACTAAACATTAAGTGTCAAGGTGTGGGAATGAGCAGTCCAGAATACGAAGCTTCTTGAGCAAAGACAGTGAAATGTATTTACAGTGAGATAATGATGGAACAGTTTTGTACACTCTTCCCAAAAGATGGCTCCAAAGTGATGGAAGCACACATTTCCACAAAACCAAAAACCAACACACATGGAGTTGGAGAGGGGGAGGGAGAAGCAACATCCACACAGACACAACAGGCAGGCCGACCAGTGAGAACTGCCAGACCATGATATTAAGTTAAGTTTGATATTCACTATGATATATTTAGATAAAGTCTGCATCAGTGTTGGCTAACAGGTACAGACTGGTTTACAGGTTTATTCATAACTACATATTATTAAGCATTAGTAAGATATTACTAATAATGAATTAATCATTTGTAAAGCTTTGCTTTTTATTAGTGTTCAACTTATAAAAAATAAAATAGGTTGTTAGTGAGCCTTTAGACTTTGATAGAGCTGCTATTTCCACCTGATTGACAAACATGACTGTCAACATGTCCTGGCTGTAACATCACATTTACCATAAAAACACAATACTATACACTTTTCAGAAAAGACAGTAAACAAGCATTTTTATCCAGGGACGTGCAGAGAGGTTTAAAGGGGCGGGTGCTCAAAGTTAAAAAGGGGCACATTGAACCAGGCTGAATAACAACAACACACATTCATCAAGAATCTAATATGGGAAGGGCAGGGCTGTGTTGATCTGAGACTGTAGACAGTAAAAAGTCCATAGGAGAGATGGTAGTTGATTAAACAAGTGTCATGAGATAATAACAAAATGCAAAGATTGGTGACAGCGCTTGGAACCATAAGGCAACATGACAGGAAGACTAATATGTACATGCTTTATATCACCTACATCTTGTTATATCATGTACATGATTGTTTTTCAATGTTTTGGTGGAGGGTTGTTATCATGTTGGCCTGAAAATATTATTAATGAACTTTTAAGATGCTGTTACATATTTATTTAAACCTTCCACGTGATTTATAAACATGTCATTGTGTGCTGACTGCAGCTTTGTATTTACCATAGAAACATGAGAGCAAATGTTTAAAAACACACTGTAAATGAGCATGTTTTCTGATGTGTTTTTCTCAAATAAATTGTTTGTTCTTTTCAAATGATTTTTCACACTCACTGTAGCTGATTATCTGTTTGAATGCTGTTGTCACCACACGATCTTAATCAGCAAACATCAGCTTACAGGAAATGGATACTATTTTGTATGGTTGTATACTCTTTTTATAGTGTTATATGATTAAATTTTTGCAGTTGGTGTGATAAAATAAAAACATTTATGCACTCAGTATTGAAATGCTGATGTTAGACAAAGACATGCAGTCTTTAGTCACAACTCAAGTTCTCACATCTCTGTGAACTTTAGCACAGCTCAGGTGCTTTGATCTAAATTCAATATGCTGACAATCCATGTTACTTGTGGCTGTTATTTTTCATTAGGTGTTTAGTTTGTGGTCACATAATGCACTAAACATGTTGCATATCGTGTGATGCCTCACTTTGTTCCTTAAAGTCATGCTTGCAGAAAAAAAACAGTTTTCACTCTAACTGGCCGAAGTAAGACACATGCAGTGTTGGGGAGTAACGGAATACATGTACCGCTGTTACGTATTTAAAATACAAAATATGAGTAACTGTATTCCATTACAGTTACCGTTTAAAAAGGTGGTATTCAGAATACAGTTACTTTGCTGAATTAAAGGGATTACACAGCAGTATTTTCCTGTTTCATATGTTCGGCTAATGGAAATGCCCTCTCTAATTTTGGTTTCCATGCCCCAAACAAAACACGCATTAAGAGGCTCTAATGCCTGTGTCTCAATCTCGCGGCCCATGTCACCTCTACTTGCGGCCCGCATAATGATGTGAAGAAATATTTTAAAAAATTATTCACAAAAATGATTTAATATGAAGGCAATAGGCAGAGTGTTACAGGCATAGCCCTAAAGAATGTAGCCTCATGGGCAGTGTAGTCCGTGCTGCAGGGAGAATGGACTGCCATACCCGTTATGTGTCTGTGAGCGAGGAGGGAGAAAAAGGAAAAGTACGAGCTGTCACGGAGCAGAAACGGGAGCTGGAAGCATGTAAATATAATAATAACCACTGCAGCCAAAGAAGAGTGCCTGACGAGCCCAGTTGTAAGTAAGCTATTAAGACTCGACTGTACACTGTGTTCGTGTTTTCCTCTGAAACAATAAGTTCCGTTGGAGCAGCCTTTCAACGCCTCTCTCTGTCTCTCGCAAGCAAAGTTGACCCAGATCAACAAAGTAAAGCAATATTTTCGGCTATGAGCCCGACAGCGAACCTGACGTATTAGCCAGACGTCCCTTTACTACGGTTCGGAGCCGCGAACCTGTTTTATATACGAGATCGCTGCAAAAAGTGCAGCCTTACCTAATGTCCACCCTACTGTTACTCATTTTATATTAAGATTTAAAAATCTAGTCAGTATTGGTATGGCGATAACCTTCAGTAAAAGTAAGTAATTCACACAGCAATAGTACATTCATGTAGTTGTAAAAAGCATGATAATATAATAGGTAATCCAGAAGTATTCCAGTAATACGTTACTCTCATTGAGTAACGTAACGGAATACGTTACAAAATACATTTTGGGGCATGTATTCTGTAATCGTTAGTGGAATACATTTTAAAAGTAACCTTCGCAACACTGGACACACATCACATAACATGCTATGATACACTTTTAAAATCTTCACAAATGTAACTACAATATATGTAGCTAAATATATTTTAGTGTGTCAGATCAATGTGGTATCTTGTTAGCATAAATAGATTATTAAATAAGATGCTGACACACTTATTTTGATTTAGGTATTTATTTAGTGATCACATAATGCACTGAAAATGTTAACAGCACTACAATGATAAAGTGTGTGATACCTCACTTTGTTCGTGGAAGTCATGTTGTCTTTGTGTCATGTTTTGAAATACTTGCCTCAGTTCTAATTTAGAAAAAAAATTGACGTCATGCCCTCCTGTCTTTATGCCTGTGCAGTGTGAGGAGACGACATATGAGCCCCAACAGGAAAAGGATGTGGTGTATTAGTGGGCCAAACACAGAACCCTGACCAAGGAGACTGAGAAACTGAAGCTTAACAACTTTAACATAGCTGATATTTGTTTTATTCTTATTTTTGGTTTACATGTTCTGCTTGGTTAGATTTGTTCAACAAAACTTCTTGGTGTTAAGAAAGTTTAGAAATAGACCATTTCACAATGTTAATCATGTGCTACAGAATCTGGCTATTACCCTCTCTTATGTATTAACTGTGTGTGTTCCCCTCGCTAATATCTCAGTGTTCCACCATTTTAAAAATCCCAACTGTTATCTGTGTCTTTTCTGTTTCTATGAGTCTGTATAGTTGTTTTTGTCTGTGGAATGTGAGGCAGAATTAATATAAACAATCCAGCAGAAGTAACATTACTATGACCTATGAATGTCTATTCAGTGTATTTTGTTTTGCGAACTATAGCAAAGGCCTCAACACACAAGGCCAACATGATAAACCTTTGGCAAGTAGGATAAATTAAAAAGAGACCATATAAAGTAAAAAGCTTTCACTGTGAGCACAGCAGCTCCGAACTGCTGTTCAAACCTCGTCATTGGGATGTTCAACCAATGAGATTAAAGTTTGTCTTAAAGGAAACTAAAACAGGCTGTGGCTAAACTGAGGGGCTTAACCAGGGTACCTAAATAACCTCCACTAATCTAAAAACAACTGACCTGAAAATGAGCGTACAAGATCTTATGAAGCAGTGAAAGCAGAAAACAAAAATAAAGCAAGTAAATTTAATAATTTAACTACAAAAAATATTAATAAGCAGCAAACAAGAAAGTGATAAACCAGAAAGAAAATAATCTGTTTCTGTGGAGGAAATAAATTATGTATGCGATAAGCGAGTTATACTGAACATGACTTTGTTACAATAATGGAAATGTAGAAGCTAGTGGTTTCAGAACCTGATTCTCAAAAAGCCAGAACTAAACATTAAGTGTCAAGGTGTGGGAATGAGCAGTCCAGAATACGAAGCTTCTTGAGCAAAGACAGTGAAATGTATTTACAGTGAGATAATGATGGAACAGTTTTGTACACTCTTCCCAAAAGATGGCTCCAAAGTGATGGAAGCACACATTTCCACAAAACCAAAAACCAACACACATGGAGTTGGAGAGGGGGAGGGAGAAGCAACATCCACACAGACACAACAGGCAGGCCGACCAGTGAGAACTGCCAGACCATGATATTAAGTTAAGTTTGATATTCACTATGATATATTTAGATAAAGTCTGCATCAGTGTTGGCTAACAGGTACAGACTGGTTTACAGGTTTATTCATAACTACATATTATTAAGCATTAGTAAGATATTACTAATAATGAATTAATCATTTGTAAAGCTTTGCTTTTTATTAGTGTTCAACTTATAAAAAATAAAATAGGTTGTTAGTGAGCCTTTAGACTTTGATGGAGCTGCTATTTCCACCTGATTGACAAACATGACTGTCAACATGTCCTGGCTGTAACATCACATTTACCATAAAAACACAATACTATACACTTTTCAGAAAAGACAGTAAACAAGCATTTTTATC
>NW_024583354.1:25274-29531 GCF_018398535.1 Haplochromis burtoni
CCCCCCCCCTCTGCACGTCCCTGTTTTTATCTGTGTCTCAACTTTTTCCTTATTTGTAAACTGGTAATCTGGTTTAAATGTCCACATTGATGATAATATGCAGCTGTTTCATGGCCTGAATGTCACACAAAAGTACAGCGTTTTAAGGTAACATAAGACTTTATTGATCCCCCGGATAGGAAATTTGTGCGTTTCCTCAGTTCAGGTACAGATAGCAGAAGAAAAATACAATTAAATACAAACAAATACAAAATAAGTAAGATAATACACTATGTACAACAGTAGCATACACAGTATGTGATTATGGATAGAGGGTTGTGGAAATATGCAAGACATAAATTTAACTATTCTACCACTACTATTACCATGCAAGTAATAGATATACAAAATAATACAATACAGCTTTTTTTATATAGCACATTTAAAACCAGAGGTGCGCCAAAGTGTTTCACAAAATCCAGTAAAAGCAGTAATAAAATACAAATAAGCTAACAGGTGGAAGACATAAATTAACCAAGCAAACAAAGTAAGAAGATATCAAATTAAACTGAAAGGTTAAAACAATACAAAACCTTGTCCAACAAAACAAACGAAGAGGGGTTGCATGAGGGAACACTGAAAAGATGCATACACTAAACAGCCGAAAAGGCTAAGCTAAAATAAGTTTCCAATCAAGATTTAAAAGTCTGGATCAAATCAGATGCGCGAATAGCTTGTGGGAGACTGTTCCAGAGGTTAGGTGCAACTGAAGCGAAGGCACGGTCACCTCGGGTCTTCAGCCGTGACCTAGGTTGCACCAAGAGGAATTGGCCTGATGATCTCAGTGCTCTCCTAGGAATATACAAGCTGAGAAGATCAGTAAGGTAACTAGGCACGGTATTATTTACTATTTTAAAAGTAAGCAGTAAGGTTTTAAAATCAATGCGATATTTAATGGGAAGCCAGTGAGGTCAGGGAGAATTGGGGTAATTGACTCAAACCTACCAGTTCCATTTAAGAGGCATGCGCTCAGCTTGCCTGCAGACACGTCGTAGAGCTTGTGTGGAATCATTTAACCAGGGTTGGGAGCAGCTACTAGGTCGTTTCACTTTTATTGGGGCCACGGAGTCCAGCATAGATGAGCATGTGTTACATAAAGAGTTGGCGAAACGACTAAAGAAGGCAGATTTTTAAAAAGCAGCCGAAAATTCAGCCACTGTCTAAGAATTGATTTTATGTACAAGATGTCGATGGCCCTCAAAGTTAAGATCCGTTTTGCATAACTTAGCATTAAAGATGACTGGAAAGTGGTCGGAAATTCCAACATTGCTAGTGTCCCTAACACAAATGTCCAAGCCATTAGAGAGAACCAAATCAAGAGTGTGACCTTTGGAGTGAGTTGGACCATTTACCCACTAAAGTTAAAAGAATCAGCTAAGGCAAGGAAATCCTTGGCAAGCAGATCTTGTCTTTACAACAAATATGAATGTTAAAATCACCAGTAATAAGAACACAATCATAATTTAAGCAAAGAGATCCTAAACGGTCAGCAAAGTCATAGATAAAAGACTTTAAAAGATTATATTTCAGGCGACGGTAGATCACAGCACAGAGTGTCGGGGGGATTTCTAAGTGAACTTCTCAAACCTGATTCTTCTACAGAACTAAGGGGCTTCAAGTTTCCCATACGTTTGGATCGAGACCCCAGAGCTACCCAGAAATCCCACGGAAATGGTGTAAAAATGTGACCATCTGTAAACAAGCATGTCTGCCTGACATTGCGCTCCTCTCTGTCTTTGAGGCCATTTTATCTGTCGAGGGAATTCCCACAGATCAACGTCACCGTTGTTTACATCCATCCTAAAGCGAATCCAATGACACTATCTCCAACGTTATCCACTCACTACAATCTCTCTCTCCTGAGGCCCCTAATATTGTTCTTGGGGACTTTAATTGCTGTGACTTGACAAAAACATTGGGCAGTTTTTATCAGTATGTGAACTGTCCCACACGCTTCAATAAGACTCTGGATATATGTTATGGTTCCATAAAAGATACATATACATCTGTGGCAGGCCCCGCCCTTGGATCCTCGGATCACAACACGTGCATCTCTTGCCAGTTTATAAGACTGTGCTGAGGAGAGAGAAGGTGAGGAAACACCACATAAAGGTTTGGAGTGATGACGCCTCTTTAGCCCTGCAGGGCTGCTTTGACTGTACAGACTGGACGGTGTTTACAGAATCATGCAGAGACATTAATGTACTCACTGACGTTGTCTGCAGCTATATCTCCTTTTGCAGAGATATGATTACTCCTTCAAAAGTTGTGCATTTTTTCCTAATAAGAAAACCATGGTCTTCAAAAGCTCTTATGAGGCTTATTCGTGAAAGGAAAAAAAGCTTTTATTAAAGCAAATATCTCAAAAGTTAGAGAAATTAGGAAGGAGGTCAGATCAGAAATTAAAAAAGCCAAAATAAAATACAAGGATAAGGTAGAGTCGGAGATGGGTAGCAATGACTTAAGGGTTGCCTATGCAGGCATGAAACACATGACTGGTCATTGTCACAGTGTCTGTAATAAGATAAGTCTCCCTGGTTTTAGTTCAGACTCTCGGTTAGCCAATGAGCTGAATAGATTTTATTTGAGATTTAATGATAATTATAATTTTAGAAACACAGTGGATTTCTTAAAAGAGAGCACCAGAACCCTCCCAGCTTTGTTCTTTGATGATAAAAGGGTGGAAAATCTTTTTAAAATGACTAAGACTAATAAAAGTCCGGGCCCTGATAGTATATGTGGCCAGGTGCTTAGAACATGTGCTGAGCTATTATGCAGTATTTTTTTAATTATATCTTTCTTTTATCACTTCAGCAACAGAATGTTCCAGAGGTATGGAAAACATTAATTATTTCTCCAGTCACTAAGACCACAAAACCTACATCATTAAATGATTTTAGACCTGTCCCTTTTACATCTTTAATGGTGAAGTCCTTTGAAAAACTTCATCAAGCTTTTCTACTTAGAAAAGTTTATCGACCCACTACAATTTTCATACAGGCCTCGTAGAGGTGTTGATGATGCAGTGGTCACTGTTGAATTTCCTATATCGCCATCTTGATGGCGCCAAACCTCATGCTCAGCTCTTATTTATTGATTTCTCTTCAATTTTTAATAATATCCAGCCACATCTTTTAGCTGATAAACTTCTTAACCAGTTTAAACTTGATTTTAATCTTGTTGGTTGGATTTTAGACTTTTTAACTGACAGATCTCAGTGTGTGAGAGTAAACAGCTGAATTCTTCTACTGGCTCACCACAAGGATGTTGTCTCTCTCCTCTACTATATATTTTGTACACTAATGACTGTCGCAGTATATAGGCCAATAGGCATTTCATTAAATATGCAGATGACATTGTAAGCCTCCCTCATGGTGAAGGGGATTCCCATGGGCCTGTTGTTGATGAGTTTGCTTCGTGGTGTGATCAGTCTTTCTTAAAGATCAACACCTTGAAAACCAAGGACATGGTTATTGACTTCAGGAAGACATCCTCCCATCCTGCGCTAACAGTGGTAAATGGTGTAACCATTGAACTGGTGGACAGTTATAAGTATTTGGAGCTTGTTCTTGATAAGGGTCTGCCATTTGAGTCACATCTTGCTGCTACAGTGAAAAAGGTTCAACAAAGACTGTACTTTTTAAGGAGGTTGAGAGGTTTTAATGTTTCATCTTAAATGATGACTCTTTTTTATAAAAATTTTATTGAATCTGTTTTAACCTTCTGTATCATTGCTTGGTATGGTGATATGTCCTCGAATAATAACACCAGACTTAGCAATCTGGTTAAAGTGGCTGGTCAGATTTCAGGGAGGTCTGCCTTGTGGACTTTTATAACAGGCAGGTGCTGAAAAAGACAACCTCTGTCTTCTTTTGTTCAGATCACCCCCTCTTTAATGATTTTCAACTGCTTCCATCAGGTCGTTGTTATAAAGTCCCGGCACTAAAGACAAAGAGACAGATTTTCTTTTGTACAAAGACAGATAAACTTCAGGTCTCTTATGATAGGACTAGCCGCTCGAATATGCAAACTGCTGCTAGAATGGCTAAGGCATCTTTTCTTTCCAAAGTCATTCTGGCTAATGGTCACAACCAGTGTTGGTCATGTTACTTGAAAAAAGTAATCAGTAACTAATTACTGATTACTTCCCCAAAAAAGTAATCCCATTACTTTACTGATTACTTATTTTCAAAAGTAATTAATTACTTAGTTACTTAG
>NW_024583354.1:46968-48240 GCF_018398535.1 Haplochromis burtoni
CCAGCAGGAGGCTATGAAAAACATACTTAAGCATTTTGAGCTACATTTAATTAACTAAAATTAATTGGATTAAAACGCAGGGAATGTATTCTGGAGTTACTCGAATTATATATGTAGACAGGAATTACTCATTTGAATTAAAAAGATATACCAAAATAAAATATGCTATATCTAAAAGGAGCCAATATCACTTTTTTCAGTGTGCCTTTACTGTATTCACAAGCTCTTTGTGAGCGTTTTCAAATTCTTTTTTTAGATAAGGTTTCATCTTTTACATTTTTCCCTTCGTCTGCTTCTTGTCCTTTTTTTTCCTCTGAGTGTAATTTAAATTTTTATTAATTTGAGCCCGTGTTACTTTCAACTCTGAAGCAGTTGGTTGATCAACTGAAAAACACCAATACTGTGTTTGATATTCTCCCATCACGCATTGTTAAGGGCTGCTTTGATGTAATTGGACCGAGCATTCTATTCTTAATGAATTTTTCTCCACTCTCTGGATCTGTCCCACTGGCCTTTTAACATGCTGTAGTCGAGCCTATTCTGAGAAAAAAGAATCTTGATTGTTATGATCTCTTGAATTATAGACCAATCTCTAAGCTTCCTTTTCTGTCCAAGATCCTGGAGCAACTAGTTCTTTCTCAGCTTCAGGCGTATTTAGACGCGAACAACATTGCCGAGAAATTTCAGTCTGCCGTTAAGCCAAGGCACAGCACTGAAATGGCCTTGCTTAGAGTTCTCAATGAACTTCTTGTAAGCACTGATTCTGGACTTTCTGTGGTCCTGGTTTTATTGGATCTTTCCTCGGCTTTTGATATGGTGGATCATAACATTCTTCTACTAAGACTTGAGCATACTGTGGATATTAGAGGCACTGCCCTTATGGTTTAAATCTTATCTCGCTGACAGGTCATTCTCGGTTAATTTGGGCAACTTCTCATCTTCCTCGATACCTGTACGCTGTTGTGTGCCTCAAGGATCTGTATTAGGCCCTATTCTCTTCTCATTATATCTGCTCCCTCTTGGAGCAATTTTTGGAAAGTATAATATTGCCTTTCATTGCTATGCTGATGATGTACAGATTTACTTTGAGACTACTGATGATCTTGCTATGTCTTTTCATTATCTTCGTGAATGGTAATTGGTAAATGGCCTGTATTTGTATAGTGCTTTACTTAGTCCCTATGGACCCCAAAGGGCTTTACACTACATTCAGTCATCCACCCATTCACACATACATTCACACACTGGTGATGGCAAGCTACATTGTAGCCA
>NW_024583354.1:48260-60329 GCF_018398535.1 Haplochromis burtoni
CACTGACAGAGGCGAGGCTGCCGGACACTGGCACCATCGGGCCCTCTGACCACCACCAGTAGGCATAGGGTGAAGTGTCTTGCCCAAGGACACAACGACCGAGACTGTCGGAGCTGGGGCTCGAACCGTCAACCTTCTGATTACAAGACGAACTGCCAACTCTTGAGCCACGATCGGCCCGAATGCATGTGTAAGGTTAAAGATTGGTTCAAGAGTAATTCTCTTGTCCTGAATAAAAGGAAAAGGGAGATTGATAGATAGATGTTCGATAGTAAAATCCCCCGCGACCAATTGTGTGTTGCTCTGATGCCTTTTGCTAGCTCCCCTGTCAGCCATCCAACCTTTGATGGATTCTAAGCACTCGTTTAGAATCTGCAGCCTAGAAACATCTTCAGGTTTAAAAGAAATATATAACTGGATGTCATCTGCGTGGCAGTGGTAGCAAATGTCCTCAAAGGGGCTCAAAATATGTTGGAGAGGAAGTAGATATATTAAAAGCAATAAGGGCCCCAGCACAGAACCTTGTGGCACACCATAGGACAGGGTCGTGGAAGATGACCTGTACTTAGAGACCACCACAAAAAAGTATCGATCATAGAGATACGAGGAGAACCACTCTAAGGCAGACCCAGATACACCAACCCAGTATTTCAGCCTTTCAAGCAAAATGTAATGGTCAACGGTGTCAAAGGCTGACGTGAGGTCCAACATTAGGAGTACAGAACATTTTCCTGCATTGTTTTGCAAAAAATATAAAAGCCCAATAAAAAATTACTTACATACAAGGATGGCTAACAGCTGAAGTTCAGCCATGATGAAATTTGAATGTACAGCACGAACTACAGCAGTCTTTCTGATGACTTTGATTGTCACCTATATTACATAATATTGTCAAAACTCGATTTCAGGAAAACCACAGGATCTGAAGTTAATCACACAAACTGATCACAGTAAGACACACTTCACATAGACCTGCTTTGACATAATTTTCGAACCCCTCAACATATATTTGGATAAACTCTGCCCCAGTGTTGGCTAATAGAGTCTGTCAGTGCGCCCCAGGGTGGCTGTGGCTACAATGTAGCTTGCCATCACCAGTATGTGAATGGGTGGATGACTGGATATGTAAAGCGCTTTGGGGTCCTTAGGGACTAGTAAAGCGCTATATAAACACAGGCCATTTACCATTTAGAGTGCCATTTATATGTTTATTAGTTATTGCTGTTGGGTAACCTGCTCATGACCTGCTCATCATGGAGAGATGTCAACATTAAATTCTTCATTTTTTTCACAGTACATTTTTTGGGGGTAAATTTATAGCAAAAATGCAAAACGTAAAGTGTCTATTTATTACATGACAAGTTTTGAGCTGACAAATTCTGAATCTTTTTTACAACATGCTTGGCATTTAATGGCCTTTACACTAAAGTGAGACAAAAGTAATCCGGCATCACAAGCAAACAAAGATATGATTCATTTTGAAAATGCCCATTTAGGCTGAAATCCGCTGCATTCACTGAAGGTTTAAATATAACAACCGATAACAACAGTAAATGTAATGTGAAGTCATGTTCACCTGTCAATATGTGACTATAGACCCTGCCATACAAATGCATCAACAGAGAACATAGCTGCAGGTTGCTTAGCCACACTAGCTTTACACAGCTAAATTTATCAAGACAGGGTTTCAGTGCAGTTATTCCTGACACACAAGTTCCTGAATCTCTTCTTTCGCCGAGTACAACTGATATCTCATGCTACAGTTATCCCCATTCAGCACCATTTGTTATAACTGAATGTGTTTCTAAATCTTTGTCACTTCCTTTGACGTTCATACAAATGCATAATAGTATGTAGTTTTGTTTTGCTATTGTGTTTCTTATAATAATGCTTACTTCTGAAACTGCAGATTAATAAATGTGTTTTACTTTATATACATCAAAATCGCAATAATTTACAGATTTTTAATGTTTTTGAAGAGGTCTGTTATTATATTGGCCTAACGACATTAATAGTGAACTTTTGCTGGTACATCGCTATTGACAACTATTAGATGCTTTACAACTGTTGGGTAGTAAATAGGTAGATAACCATAGCAGTAATACGATTTTACAAATCCACAGCCAGAAAGGAGTGCCTTTCTTTGCCATCAGGATAGGATCCAAAATGCAGAATTTGGGGACAAAAACTAACCTTAAAACCAACTTTACTGCTGATTACAAAAACAATAACTAAACTGGAAAGACGCTACAAATCGAAACTAAGTGACACAGAGCAGGGGAATGAGGGTGATCACAACAAGGAACACAAGGAAATGCACAAGATCCACACCGGACAAGAGACTGTCAGAATAAAACAGGATATATGAGATATACACACTGAGATGGTGCAAATAAGCAAGCAAGCAATTTATTTATATAGCACTTTCAGACAACACCCGGGCTGAAAAAAAAGTTCTGTACACTTGACATGCCAAAAACAATACACTGAATGAGTTAAAAAAATAAATATAAAATAATATAAAACAATTACAATTAAATTAATACAATAAAATCAGCACATTAGATTAAATTAAAGCAAACGAATTGGGGTAAAAACTGTGTCATAAGCCAAAGAATAAAAATGGGTTTTAAGATGTGTTTTAAAAGTGGGCAAAGAAGGGGTGTCTCTAATGTGCAGGGACAGATTATTCCAGAAATTAGGACCAGCAATAGAGAAGGCCCTGTCCCCTCTCAGCTTCTTCTTGGAATTGGGTACCTCCAGGCGCAGCTTGTCAGCTGACCTGAGAAACCTGGGGGGTGAGTAATGATGAAGAAGTTCAGAGAGTTAAGGTGGGGCAAGACCATTTAAGCATTTAAAAAAAAAATTAGAATTTTAAAATGAACTCAAGATATACAGGCAGTGAATGTAGTGAAACCAGGATAGTAGTTGTGCTCTCTTTTGCGAGTTCTGGTTAAAGGTCGTGCAATAGCATTTTGAACCAGCTGCCAACGAGCGAGAAGGCACTGACTAACTCCAAACACAGAGCGCTACAGTAATCCAAGCAAGATAAAATAAAAGCATGGATTACTGTTTAAAAATGCAATCTGGATAAAATAGGTCTTACCTTTGCCAAGCGCCTTAAATGATAAAAACTGGACTTGGCTGTAGCTCTAAATTGAGTGTCCAATTTAAAATCACTGTCCATCAGAAAACCCAAGTTGGTAACAACAAGTTTAAAATGCTCTGCCAGGGGTCCCAAATCAATAGCGGAGGGATCACAAGGTCCGCTAGGACCAACCACAACCACCTCTGTTTTGCCTGAATTATCCTTTAAAAGCTTTAGGGCCATCCAAGTTTTAATATCTTCTAGACATACCAAAAGTAGTTTAAGTGGTTTAAAGGACTCTAGAAGTAAAAGTTATCAGGCCTTATTCCAGTTTTTAAGAGAGAGAGAGTAAATTGCTTGGGAGGATTTGAGGTAAATTTTTTTAGCGAATTTTTTTAGCGACTCCACACCACTTGGTACTGGTAATGCATCATTCAGATGTTTGAAAACCACCAATAAAATTTAGAAGAAGAATAACTCTTCACCAGCTCGTCAGCTAACCACTGTTAGTATTGACAGTTTGTCCGTTTATTCCGTAACACAGGCAAACGGGCCATTAACTCCGGGGAGAGTGCTCTCGTACAACACCTACTTCAGCCCCGTACAGTCACTCTACAACCAAGACCCTGAGGTAAGGATGGCTAGCTGCTGGGCCAGCTACCTGTTAAACCTTTCCACCAGTCCATTGCTTTGGGGGTGAAGTGGGGTGGTGCGGGTCTTCGTAATCCCAAGGCATTCGCACATGGCAGCAAATACCTTGGACTCAAAGTTACGCCCCTGGTCACTGTGGAGGGTCTCTGCTGTTCCAAAGGGGCTGAACATCCCCTCCACTAATGCATCAGCAACAGTCTCCTGATCTGGGATGGCATATGCTTCCGGCCACTTGGTAAAATAGTCCATGTCCACAAGGACATAGCGGTTTCCTCTGTCTGTACAAGGGAATGGGCCCATGACGTCCACAGCTACTCACTCTATTGGAGCTCCTGCTGGTTGCTGCTGAAGCTGAGCCCGGGACTGGTCCTGTGGTCCTTTGTGCGAGGAACGTGGGTCACAGCTGCGGCAAAAGCCTTCCACATCCCTCCGCTGCTGACCCCAGTAGTAGCCCTAGAGTTAGCGGCACAGGGTCTTGGAGACCCCAAAGTGGCCAGAGCAAGTGCTCCGATGGCAGGCTTCCAGCACAGCTGACCTCAACGACCTTAGCACCACAACCTGCCACCTCTCCTCCCCTGTGGCAGGATCCTTCCAGGCACGCTCCAACACCGCCTCCTTCAGCCTGAGAGCATTAAACCTAGCCCACAGCCCCCTGGTACAGATGGAAAATCCAGTGACCTCATCCCAAAGGGGTGGCTCCTCCCTCTCCAGCCACTGCAGGACTGGCAGCAGGTCAGTGTCTTGTTCTTGCCGTGCCCTCCACTCTGCTGCATCCACCACCAGAAGGGCCCTGCAGGCAAGCTATGTTGCTCCGTCCATTGCTGTCAGTTCCCGTTCTGTCTCATCTCGCTTCTCACAGTAATGGCAGCCTGCTGCAGCACACGTGTGGCGAGAGAGGGCGTCTGCGTTAGAATGGTGCGTCCCTGCTCTGTGCTCCACAGTGAAATTGAAGGCCTGGAGCTCCTCCAGCCAGCAAGCCACCTGTCCCTCTGGCTCCCTGAAAGACATCAGCCACTGGAGGGCAGCATGATCAGTTCTGATAACGAATAAAGTGTCTTACCCCTGCCACCACAGCCAGCAGCTCTCGTCGTGTGACACAGTAGCGCCACTCACTCCTGTTCAGGATCCGGCTGAAGTACGCCACCACCTTCTCACCGTCCAGCCCGACCTGCGACAATACAGCTCCCAGCCCCACATTACTTGCGTCAGTGTCCAGGACAAAAGGCAGTGTGGGGTCAGGGGGCCGAGGACTGGGGACTCTGTCAGCGATCTGCGGAGGGTGTTGAATGCCTGCTAACAGTCCTAGGTCCAGATGAAGTCACAGTCCTTTCGTAGCAGGTGGAAGAGTGGTGCAGCTATAGAGGAAAAGCCGTTTACAAACAGCATCACCGTCAACACAGGAGCACCTCAGGGATGTGTCCTCTCGCCACTGCTCTACTCCCTCTACACTTCAGACTGTGTGGCCACCCATGGCTCCAACACCATTGTGAAGTTTGCTGACGACACAGTGGTGTTGGGTGCCATCTCCAACAACGATGAGGCGGCCTACATGGATGAAGTGAAGAATCTGGCATCGTGGTGCCAGGACAACCACCTCCAGCTGAACGTCAGCAAGACCAAGGAGCTGGTGGTGGACTTCAGAAGGGGTCAGCACAGAGACTACAAGCCCATTATCATCAATGGAGCTCCAGTGGAGAGGGTGCAGTCCTTCAAGTATCTTGGTGTCCACATCTCCTCAGACCTGACATGGGCTGCCCACATTCAGGTCCAGACCAAAAAGGCTAGGCAGCGCCTGTATCACCTACGACAACTGAGGAAGTTCAGGGTCTCTCCAAAGATCCTCAGGATTTTCTATACAGGCGCTGTGGAGAGCATCCTCACACAGAACATGACATCGTGGTTCGGGAACAGCTGTGTGAAGGACCAAAAAGCTCTCCAGAGAGTGATCCGTACAGCAGAACGCTGCTGCAGGATTGCTCTCCCCCCGCTTCAGGACACCTACACCAGGAGATGCCGGACTAGAGCAGCGCAGATACTGAAGGACCCGTCCCATCCTGGCAACAAACTGTTCCAACTTCTGCAATCTGGTAGAAGGTTCCGCATCTTCCGGGCAAGGACAGAGAGACTCAAGAGGAGCTTCTATCCCCAAGCCATCCGTGCCCTAAACACACACACCCGCCCTCTCACATCATCTATAATTGACTGAGACAGGACTCTTCCAGACACTCTAAACCAAGGCACAATGTACATTTCAATTCCTTTAATTTTAAATATGTTTATATTGTCTATCCTGTAAAATAGTCAGATGTCTATTCATATTAATGTACAGAATTCACCTGCTTGCTGCTACTACTGCACATTCACCCAATGTATATACTATATATATATATATATATATATATATATATATATATATATATATATATATATATATATATATATATATATATATATATATATATATATATATATATATATATATATATATATATATATATATATATATATATAATGTTCTTCCTCTACACCCCCCCCATTTTTGCACATGTCGAGGAGCGTGTCAGGCTACATTTCACTGTGTGTTATACTTGTATAACTATGCATGTGACAAATAAAGAACCTTGAACCTTAATAAGACGCCAGTCCTAGGAAGCTTTTGAGCTGTTTCTGGTCCGCTGGTGTGGGCCACTCGTAATGGTGTGAATTTTTTCCTCCAAACGTGCTGATGCCCTCAGACCCAGCTTGTGGCCCAGAAACTCCACCTCCCTCCTCATGAAGTGGCACTTGTCGGGGTGCAGCTTCAGGCCTGCAGCCTGCCACCCTCCTCCAACACTTGTCTCAGGGCATCCAGGGCAGCATCAAAGGAGCTCCCGTGCACTAGAAGGTCATCCAGGTAAACCAGACACCGTTGCCGTGGGACGCCAGCCAGCACACTGTCCATAAGCCTCTCGAAGGTAGCAGGAGCGTTGCAAAGACCAAAGCTCAGGACTTTGAACTGCCATAGTCCCCTGTTAGTGCAGAAGGCTGTCTTCGGTCTGGATTCAGGGGACAGTGGCACCTGCCAGTAGCCAGCAGGCAGGTGAGACCGGTCGCTACTAATCGAGAGACTCATCAATCCTGGGAAGGGGGTAAGAGTCCTTTTTCGTCACTTTGTTGAGTGGTCTGTAGTCCACACAGAAACGCATCCTATGGACTTTTTTTCTTAGGCACCATCACCACAGCGGAGGCCCACGGGCTATCAGATGGCTCTATGATGCCCGCCTTCATCATTTCACACAACTCTCTGTCAGCAGCCTCCTGATGAGCCAGGGGCAGGCGGCGTGGGGCGCACTTTAATAGGCTGGGCATCCCCGGTCTCAATGACGTGCTCTACCAAGTGTGTCAAGCCAACATCACTTTCTTTCAGGGCAAAAATGTCACTAAACTCTCTTAGTACCTGCCATAGACTCTCTTGCTGCTGTGGAGTCAGCCCCTCACAGTTCTTTGACCAGATGCTCCTCACTGCTGAGAGCCTCTCCTCCTCCCCCGCTTGCTGTTCTGCTGGCGGGTCATGCAGAGGGTCTCCGAGAGTGGAGGTGGACGCGCGGCAGATGCCAGACGCTGGGGGAGGAATAAGTTGCACCTTCTTCCCATCAGGGAGTAGTAGGAAGCCTTTGCCTAAGTCTCAGTACACCACCAATGGCTCGCAAAAAATCCAGCCCAAGGATGCAGGCGTCCTGCACGTCAGCCACCCAGGCAGCATAAGAGCACACCGAGGTCCCCCACCTTGAAACTGGAACACTCCCCTCCCTCTCATTGGGGCCAGATCACCGGTACAGTCTTAAGTTGCACATTAGTTGGTTGCACAGCAGCTCCGGTTGGGACGACCGGACGACGGGACCCCGTGTCAGGACCCCTGCAATCATCACCGGAACATGGCAAAAGTCATCAACTTGGGTCCAGCCCACAGTGATGACTGCACCGGGTGGAAGTGGCGGTGGTGTGGGGATGTCGTTCTCCCTGGCCCGTGTACTCCCACCTACACGGGCCCGTGGGCATTTCCCTGAACCGCTGCAAGCTTGGGGCACTGCCTGATGAGATGTCCGACTTGTCCACATCCCCAGCAGCTCTGTGGTCGACGGTGCGGGCCAGCCTGAGGGGAAGGCGACTGCAGTGCTGCCGTCTGGACCAAACAGCACAGGCCCGCTGGCATCTCCATCTGCTCCACAGGTGCTGACATAGCCCTCACCACATGTGTGTCATCAGCGCCCCCAGAGGATCCTGCAAGCATCTCCCTCTCCAACGCTAGCTCCAGGGCTGCACTGAGTGTGGCCGGTCGAGCAAGCTGAGTTTGCATACGGAGCTCTTTAGGGCTCAGGGCCTGCAGGAACTGGTCCCGAGCTAACTCCGCCTGCACTGATGGTGGCATGCTGTCATACGCCCTCCGGCAAAGACACTCGACTTCATGGGCCAAAATGCGAAGGGGCTCTCCTGGCAATCTGCGTCTGTTGTGGAACTCTGACCTCAGCAGCACCGGCTTGTTATACTGCCCAAAACGTCTCTGAAGTGTCCCAACCAGAGCATTATAATCTCCCCTTTGCTCCTCGGTCAGCAGCAGCAGGCATGCAGCTGCATCCTCATACAGGCACAAAGCCAATTGGAGAGCTTTATGTTCCTCAGACCAGCCAGCTGCAACAGCTAACAGCTCAAACTGTTTATCAATAAACGCTTCCCATGGTGTCCTGCCATTGAACTTAGGCGTTTTTATGTTCGCCGCAGCTTGCTGGGCGCCGCCATGTTTGTTTACATCACGTGACGGCGCGCCAAGCGAGGTCAACTCCTTCCCGCCGGAATCGCAGCCGCTGTGCGAAAAGTTCCCGAGCCTAGTCAAACCTGAAGAAAATCCAGCCTCAGCGCCATTTCCCTCACTCTATGGGCAGGCGAGCGCGGATGAACCTCCCTCTCCTCCGTCTCCTTCTTAATCTTGTCTGGCAATATCCTCGGGTCTCATGACGGTCAGCGTTGCCACCAACAGGGTGTCGGGTGCTTTAGGTGTTTTCACTTCTGACACCAGTGTAACGTTCTTAAGAATCAGACGTTTTGATCTCAGTTTGTCCGTTTATTCGGCAACACAGACAACCCCGGGGAGAGTGCTCTCATTCAACACCTCACTTCAGCCCCGTACAGTCACACAACAAAAGACCCCCTCCCCTTCCTGCACACATTAACTCCCTTTTTCCTGCAGCACAACCAAACATGTATCTTAAAGAAATAACAACAGTATGCAGAGATAGCCAACCTGTCACTGTAAAATAACATTTAACCATCGTTACAATACATATCCACATAACAAAACAAGCAACTGGGGTGGGTAAGGGGGTGAGAGGTGAGCCGATGTAGACACAGCCATCTTGCCAAGCGTAGAGTATTAATCCAGTGCTGGGTCTCAGACCTGCTGTCTGACCTCGGCCTTGGAGATAAACGTTCAAAGACGTTTGGAATCCAGGATGGGGGTGAATGAGGGGAAAGAGAGTCATAACAACTTGAGCATCCAAGTGGCGCCAGGTATGAGATGAAGATGGTAGTTGTTTTGGTTAGTGCAATCAAACTGCATCCAATTTTACAGTAGGTCGAATGTTTGTCACTGGTCACGAGGTCTCTCAATTCCCGTTCTTCTTCTCCAAGATCTTATCCATATCGCAGAGCCATGAGTGTCAGGCGTTGTGTGGAGGCGAGGAGGAAGGAACCCAAACGCAGGACTCGCAGGTAGGTGAAGACTGGTGAAGGTTTATTATAAGGAGTGGATGAACAGAACAGAGGTAGAAAACGGCTGGCTGGCTGGCTGGCTGGACGACTGACTGACTGACTGAATGAATGAATGAATGAATGGCTGACTGAACTGAACCGAACGACATCATCAATGACACGACAGTGAATGGGTAGAAACAGAGGGCTTAAATACACAGACTGGTGATAATGATAATGAGAGACCGGTGAGTACACAGCTGAACATAATGAACTAATGGGAAGAGGACTGAACATAACGCACACAGACCAAGGCTAACACAATAAAACAGGAAGTGGAACAGGCAGTAGATAAACAGTGAACAAGAACTGAAAATACTGGGTCACCGACCCAGGAACCCTGACAATGAGCTTCTCCAAGATTTTATCCATATTGCGTTCATTAAACATAGTCTGAGTACCAACAGCCCTGCCCATCAACTATCATGTCAGCCAGCCTTGTGGGATTTTGAACAGCTGTAGCCGCTTCTTATTCTTCAATAACCCAGGTCTGAGCCAGCTCCAGTGATCCAGAACTCTGTTTCTATTGTGGTTCCGAGTTGGTAGATGTCATTTAATGTCCTCCATCGAGAGTGTCGCCAGGGTCAAATAACCGACCATCGAGTATCCATCCGCAAACGTCTACGCAGGACAATTAGGCTCTCCCATGTCCAGGAGTATGTCATAATTCTTTTTTAGATTCTTTAGAGAACAAGCCTGGGAAACTCTCTTAGGGTTAAAAGTAGATGAGACTAGACAATTAGAGAGACAACTAGATTTAGTGTTCCCAATTAAACTATCCCCACTAACTGAATGTCTTTGGACTGTGGGAGGAAGCCAGAGTGCCCAGGGGGGACCCACACAAACAAATCCTTGCTGACTTGATGAAAGCCCAATTAGGATAAGCACATGTTTAAAGTCCTTCCTTTGGATGTTTGTTCCATCTTTTTCCCTTGAGACCTAGAGGGAACATTTTCTGCCCGGTGTTATAGGGTCTTGATTACTCCAAGTTTGTGTTCCAGAGGGTGGTGGGAGTCAAAGAAGAAGTACTTGGAAGACCACACACACTGGTCTGTATGTCAGCATTCTACTCAACTAAACGTGTTGTTCTTTTTAGTAGAGCTTCAGTCACTGTAGCTGATTCTCTGAGTGCAATTTTCAGCACTATAACATCTTAATTACCTTAAGCATCATCAGCTTATGTGTAATGTAGTGTGAATGTTAACTTTTTTTAATAGGTGTTATGATTCAGTTTTACAGTTGGTATGCAAAAATAAGTAGCATACCAACTGTGACTCTGGGGCCTGGTTATTAGTTGTTGCTGGTACAATTATTGACAGTGCAGCAGCACCAACAGCTGACATGTTGGTTAATTTGACACATTTTGCTGCATCTATTTTCATTTTCTTTTTATTATTTTCTTTAAGCTTACCAGCTCTGCATTCTCACCACTTCTTCCACACTAAACTTTTTCTACAAGGTGCAGAGCAAAGGTTGGGGAGGGGCCAATCACATTAAGAGATTTCATTGGGGAATATAGCAATAATGAAAACGAGCACTGATCCTGGGCTCCCAATCTGGGGCCTCTCTCCTTCTGGGATGGGTGCACAGATGTCACAGAGATGTGAGGTATTCGGTACTCTTTGGGCTGTGGTGGCCCAGATCTCCTGGATCTATATTTGTCTGCTTCTGGGGGACATTATTGTAACTTCCTGCCCTCATTTTTAAGTAGATTTTGTTACAAAGACACATAAGCTCTCTCTCTCTCTCTCTCTCTCTCTCTCACACACACACACACTCACACATACACCACAAGTGGACTGTTGATATACAGTGGGATGCAAAAGTTTGGGCAACCTTGTTAATAGTCATTATTTTCCTGTATAAATCGTTGGTTGTTACAATAAAAAATGTCAGTTAAATATATCATATAGGAGACACACAGTGATATTTGAGAAGTGAAATGAAGTTTATTGGATTTACAGAAAGTGTGCAATAATTGTTTAAACAAAATCAGGCAGTTGCATATTAATAATAATAATAATACATCTGATTTATAGGCACCTGTAAAGACCCCCAAGGTCACCTTACATTAGTACAACCAAAATAAAAACATAATGTAAATAAAAAATAAAAAACAAGTATCAATGTATAAAAGCTAAATTTAAAAATAGACTATGATGGAATCATGATGAAGAGTATGCAATTTTGAATATTATAAAAACATCATGGTATAATCAATTAACAATGTTAACTGTGTGCTACAGGAGCTGGCTTTTCTCCTCTCATCTATTGATTGTTTGTGCTCCACTCTCCACGTGCCAAGTTTTAAGGCAAGTTACTGTAATTTATCATTTAAATGTTAAATGGTCCAGTTTTTTTTTTTCTCTGGTTCTTCTCTGGGGAGCCTGTGTGTTTTTCCACAAGCCATGACAAACAAATCAGGGAGGTTAAAATGTTTCATAAAAACTATCTAGCAGCAGCCATGTGAATGTTGTATCATAGCCAAAACCTGAACAAATGTCAGCCAATCAAAAGAAAGTTTGAAACAGAGTACAGATTGCAAT
>NW_024583354.1:60354-66204 GCF_018398535.1 Haplochromis burtoni
CTATGCATGTGACAAATAAAGAACCTTGAACCTTGAATAAGACGCCAGTCCTAGGAAGCTTTTGAGCTGTTTCTGGTCTGCTGGGGTGGGCCAGTCAGTAATGGTGTGAATTTTTCCCTCCAAAGTACTGATGCCCTCATGACCCAGCTTGTGGCCTAGAAACTCCACCTCCCTCCACATGAAGTGACACTTGTCGGGGTGCAGCTTCAGGCCTGCAGCTGCCACCCTCCCCAACACTTGTGTCAGGGAATTCAGGGCAGCATCAAAGGAGCTCCCGTGTACTAGAAGGTCATCCAGGTAGACCAGACACCGTTGCCGTGGGACACCAGCCAGCACACTGTCCATAAGCCTCTCTCAAAGGTAGCAGGAGCGTTGCAAAGACCAAAGCTCAGGACTTTGAACTCCCATAGTCCCCTGTTGGTGCAGAAGGCTGTCTTCGGTCTGGACTCAGGGGACAGTGGCACCTGCCAGTAGCCAGGATAATCTGACTACTAAATTGAGAGACTCGTCAATCCTGGGAAGGGGATAAGAGTCCTTTTTTGTCACTTTGTTGAATGGTCTGTAGTCCATGCAGAAATGCATCCTTGGGCTGTTTTTCTTAGGCACCATCACCACAGCGGAGGCCCATGGGCTGTCAGCTGGCTCTATGATGCCCGCCTTCATCATTTCACACAACTCTCTGTCAGCAGCCTCCTGATGAGCCAGGGGCAGGCGGTTGGGGCGCACTTTAATAGGCTGGGCATCCCTGGTCTCAATGACATGCTCTACCAAGTCTGTCAAGCCAACATCACTTTCTTTCAGGGCAAAAGTGTCTCTAAACTCTTTTAGTACCTGCCATAGACTCTCTTGCTGCTGTGGAGTCAGCCCCTCACAGCTCTTTGACCAGATGCTCCTCACTGCTGAGAGCCTCTCCTCCTCCTCTGCTTGCTGCTCTGCTGGCGGGTATGCAAGGGTCTCCGAAGTGGAGGTGGACGCTGCGGCAGATGCCAGACAGACTGGGGGAGGAATAAGTTGCACCTTCTTCCCATCAGGGAGTATTAGGAAGCCTTTGCCCAAGTTCAGTACACCACCAATGGCTCGCAAAAAATCCAGCCCAAGGATGCAAGCGTCCTGCATGTCAGCCACCCAGGCAGCATAAGGCACACCGAGGTCTCCCACCTTAAACTGGAACACTCCCCTCCCTCTAATTGGGGCCAGGTCACGGTTACAGTCTTAAGTCGCACATTAGTTGGTTGCAAAGCAGCTCCGGTTGGGACGACCGGACGACGGGACCCCGTGTCAGGACCCCTGCAATCATCACCGGAACATGGCAAAAGTCATCAACTTGGGTCCAGCCCACAGTGATGACTGCACCGGGTGGAAGTGGCGGTGGTGTGGGGATGTCGTTCTCCCTGGCCCGTGTACTCCCACCTACACGGGCCCGTGGGCATTTCCCTGAACCGCTGCAAGCTTGGGGCACTGCCTGATGAGATGTCCGACTTGTCCACATCCCCAGCAGCTCTGTGGTCGACGGTGCGGGCCAGCCTGAGGGGAAGGCGACTGCAGTGCTGCCGTCTGGACCAAACAGCACAGGCCCGCTGGCATCTCCATCTGCTCCACAGGTGCTGACATAGCTCTCCCCACATGTGTGTCATCAGCGCCCCCAGAGGATCCTGCAAACATCTCCCTCTTCAACGCCAGCTCCAGGGCTGCACTGAGTGTGGTCGGTCGAGCAAGCTGACCATATGGAGCTCTTTAGGGTTCAGGGCCTGCAGGAAGTGGTCCCAAGCTAACTCCGCCTGCACTGATGGTGGCATGCAGTCATACGCCCTCCGGCAAAGACACTCGACTTCATGGGCCGAAATGCGAAGGGGCTCCCCTGGCAATCTGCATCTGTTGTGGAACTCTGACCTCAGCAGCACCGGCTTGTTATACTGCCCAAAACGTCTCTGAAGTGTCCCAACCAGAGCATTATAATCTCCCCTTTGCTCCTCGGTCAGCAGCAGCAGGCATGCAGCTGCATCCTCATACAGGCACAAAGCCAATTGGAGAGCTTTATGTTCCTCAGACCAGCCAGCTGCAACAGCTAACAGCTCAAACTGTTTATCAATAAACGCTTCCCATGGTGTCCTGCCATTGAACTTAGGCGTTTTTATGTTCGCCGCAGCTTGCTGGGCGCCGCCATGTTTGTTTACATCACATGACGGCACGCCAAGTGAGGTCAACTGCGTCCCAACGGAATCACAGCCATGGCGCGAAAAGTTCCCGAGCCTTGTCAAACCTGAAGAAAATCCAGCCTCAGCGCCATTTCCCTCACTCTATGGGCAGGCGAGCGCGGATGAACCTCCCTCTCCTCCGTCTCCTTCTTAATCTTGTCTGGCAATATCCTCGGGTCTCATGACGGTCAGCGTTGCCACCAACAGGGTGTCGGGTGTTTTAGGTGTTTTCACTTCTGACACCAGTGTAACGTTCTTAAGAATCAGACGTTTTGATCTCAGTTTGTCCGTTTATTCGGCAACACAGACAACCCCGGGGAGAGTGCTCTCATTCAACACCTCACTTCAGCCCCGTACAGTCACTCAGCAAGCAAGACCCCTCTCCCCTTCCTGCACACATTAACTCCCTTTTTCCTGCAGCACAACCAAACATGTATCTTAAAGAAATAACAACAGTATGCAGAGATAGCCAACCTGTCACTGTAAAATAACATTTAACCATCGTTACAATACATATCCACATAACAAAACAAGCAACTGGGGTGGGTAAGGGGGTGAGAGGTGAGCCGATGTAGACACAGCCATCTTGCCAAGCGTAGAGTATTAATCCAGTGCTGGGTCTCAGACCTGCTGTCTGACCTCGGCCTTGGAGATAAACGTTCAAAGACGTTTGGAATCCAGGATGGGGGTGAATGAGGGGAAAGAGAGTCATAACAACTTGAGCATCCAAGTGGCGCCAGGTATGAGATGAAGATGGTAGTTGTTTTGGTTAGTGCAATCAAACTGCATCCAATTTTACAGTAGGTCGAATGTTTGTCACTGGTCACGAGGTCTCTCAATTCCCGTTCTTCTTCTCCAAGATCTTATCCATATCGCAGAGCCATGAGTGTCAGGCGTTGTGTGGAGGCGAGGAGGAAGGAACCCAAACGCAGGACTCGCAGGTAGGTGAAGACTGGTGAAGGTTTATTATAAGGAGTGGATGAACAGAACAGAGGTAGAAAACGGCTGGCTGGCTGGCTGGCTGGCTGGACGACTGACTGACTGACTGAATGAATGAATGGCTGACTGAACTGAACCGAACGACATCATCAATGACACGACAGTGAATGGGTAGAAACAGAGGGCTTAAATACACAGACTGGTGATAATGATAATGAGAGACCAGTGAGTACACAGCTGAACATAATGAACTAATGGGAAGAGGACTGAACATAACGCACACAGACCAAAGCTAACACAATAAAACAGGAAGTGGAACAGGCAGTAGATAAACAGTGAACAAGAACTGAAAATACTGGGTCACCGACCCAGGAACCCTGACAATGAGCTTCTCCAAGATTTTATCCATATTGCGTTCATTAAACATAGTCTGAGTACCAACAGCCCTGCCCATCAACTATCATGTCAGCCAGCCTTGTGGGATTTTGAACAGCTGTAGCCGCTTCTTATTCTTCAATAACCCAGGTCTGAGCCAGCTCCAGTGATCCAGAACTCTGTTTCTATTGTGGTTCCGAGTTGGTAGATGTCATTTAATGTCCTCCATCGAGAGTGTCGCCAGGGTCAAATAACCGACCATCAAGTATCCATCCGCAAACGTCTACGCAGGACAATTAGGCTCTCCCATGTCCAGGAGTATGTCATAATTCTTTTTTAGATTCTTTAGAGAACAAGCCTGGGAAACTCTCTTAGGGTTAAAAGTAGATGAGACTAGACAATTAGAGAGACAACTAGATTTAGTGTTCCCAATTAAACTATCCCCACTAACTGAATGTCTTTGGACTGTGGGAGGAAGCCAGAGTGCCCAGGGGGACCCACACAAACAAGTCCTTGCTGACTTGATGAAAGCCCAATTAGGATAAGCACATGTTTAAAGTCCTTCCTTTGGATGTTTGTTCCATCTTTTTCCCTTGAGACCTAGAGGGAACATTTTCTGCCCGGTGTTATAGGGTCTTGATTACTCCAAGTTTGTGTTCCAGAGGGTGGTGGGAGTCAAAGAAGAAGTACTTGGAAGACCACACACACTGGTCTGTATGTCAGCATTCTACTCAACTAAACGTGTTGTTCTTTTTAGTAGAGCTTCAGTCACTGTAGCTGATTCTCTGAGTGCAATTTTCAGCACTATAACATCTTAATTACCTTAAGCATCATCAGCTTATGTGTAATGTAGTGTGAATGTTAACTTTTTTTAATAGGTGTTATGATTCAGTTTTACAGTTGGTATGCAAAAATAAGTAGCATACCAACTGTGACTCTGGGGCCTGGTTATTAGTTGTTG
The DNA here is from genome assembly GCF_018398535.1 of Haplochromis burtoni. Taxonomy (NCBI): domain Eukaryota; kingdom Metazoa; phylum Chordata; class Actinopteri; order Cichliformes; family Cichlidae; genus Haplochromis; species Haplochromis burtoni. The sequence goes on from NW_024583354.1 coordinate 64,825, forward strand.
CTGGTACAATTATTGACAGTGCAGCAGCACCAACAGCTGACATGTTGGTTAATTTGACACATTTTGCTGCATCTATTTTCATTTTCTTTTTATTATTTTCTTTAAGCTTACCAGCTCTGCATTCTCACCACTTCTTCCACACTAAACTTTTTCTACAAGGTGCAGAGCAAAGGTTGGGGAGGGGCCAATCACATTAAGAGATTTCATTGGGGAATATAGCAATAATGAAAACGAGCACTGATCCTGGGCTCCCAATCTGGGGCCTCTCTCCTTCTGGGATGGGTGCACAGATGTCACAGAGATGTGAGGTATTCGGTACTCTTTGGGCTGTGGTGGCCCAGATCTCCTGGATCTATATTTGTCTGCTTCTGGCTTCTGGGGGACATTATTGTAACTTCCTGCCCTCATTTTTAAGTAGATTTTGTTACAAAGACACATAAGCTCTCTCTCTCTCTCTCTCTCTCTCTCTCTCTCTCACACACACACTCACACATACACCACAAGTGGACTGTTGATATACAGTGGGATGCAAAAGTTTGGGCAACCTTATTAATAGTCATTATTTTCCTGTATAAACTGTCGGTTGTTACAATAAAAAATGTCAGTGAAATATATCATATAGGAGACACACAGTGATATTTGAGAAGTGAAATGAAGTTTATTGGATTTACAGAAAGTGTGCAATAATTGTTTAAACAAAATCAGGCAGTTGCATATTAATAATAATAATAATACATCTGATTTATAGGCACCTGTAAAGACCCCCAAGGTCACCTTACATTAGTACAACCAAAATAAAAACATAATGTAAATAAAAAATAAAAAACAAGTATCAATGTATAAAAGCTAAATTTAAAAATAGACTATGATGGAATCATGATGAAGAGTATGCAATTTTGAATATTATAAAAACATCATGGTATAATCAATTAACAATGTTAACTGTGTGCTACAGGAGCTGGCTTTTCTCCTCTCATCTATTGATTGTTTGTGCTCCACTCTCCACGTGCCAAGTTTTAAGGCAAGTTACTGTAATTTATCATTTAAATGTTAAATGGTCCAGTTTTTTTTTTTCTCTGGTTCTTCTCTGGGGAGCCTGTGTGTTTTTCCACAAGCCATGACAAACAAATCAGGGAGGTTAAAATGTTTCATAAAAACTATCTAGCAGCAGCCATGTGAATGTTGTATCATAGCCAAAACCTGAACAAATGTCAGCCAATTAAAAGAAAGTTTGAAACAGAGTACAGATTGCAATAGAAAGAAAGCAATGAATCCAAAAAGTCGAACAAGAATTTATTTATTTATTTATTTTTCTTAAATGACATCAGAAACAGCAGTATGCGACATTACGTGATGGCAGAGCTTCAGTTCATCCTTTGT
>NW_024583354.1:92850-98137 GCF_018398535.1 Haplochromis burtoni
CTATTCTGTTTTTGTTAATGTACAATACATTGTAGTAATTACAATTGTACTTCATAGACTGATGTCCAGCTTCTGTCTGTCATGAATTCACCAAGTTTTTGTAGAGAGCCTCTTGACATGAAGCAGGTGATAATGTTCAATCCACATATTTACAAATCACTGTTTCTTTTATGTTTTAACAGTATTTTTTTTCTCTAGGACATGAAAGAATGCCCAATCTGTGTTTGCTGCTTTCCAGTGAATGAGATTGCCCAGCATGCAAGCCTGTGTGGTGAAAGGTTCGTTTAAATTTATACATATTTAACAGATTTTCCTATGTTTACATCGGATTCCTTGTTAAAATTTTTAAGCCATTACAGTTTTGAGCTCAGTATGTCGTTACAGTAAATACTTACTTGGTCCACATTTTAATGCTTACAGTATATTTGAAACACACAATGTAATCACCGTACCTATTAAGCTCAGGACCCAATTTAAATGCCAGTAAAATCAGTTAAAAGACATCATAAGTTACATCACATATATTTTTGCTATTGTTCATAATTTTTAGACCTGAGGACACTTCCACTCACATGACAGACGTTTATGTCAGTACTGACTCTGAGTGCAGCGTGCCAAGCAACAGAACAGATCCTTTAACTGATTTAGTCAGGTATAATTTATATTATTTGCCCTTTCAGATTATCTGGTTTTGTTTATAATACATTTGCTTTCATTTTAAGAAACAAAAATCATTTTATATTTTTTTTTTCTCAGTGAAGCAGATGTGCTACAGTGGCTTTCAAGTCAGGTGGATACCAGCAAAAACTTTAGGATTTGCATCACTCGCAATGATCTTGTTCAAAGAGGCAACGACAGAAGAAGGCTTCCCCTGTGAACAAACTACATGTGACTTTTATCGGAGAAGCAGGAATTGATACTGGTGCATTAAGCAAAGAATTTTTGACTGGTATAGCTATGTACATTGTCCTTACAGTTCAGATATTGAATATGGCCAAATCAAATTAAGATAGAGTATAAGGTTAACCCTTTAAATTATTTTGTCTTTCTGTATCTCTATGTAGAAATGATGCATGGTATTGAGACTCGACTGTTTGAAGGCAGTGGCAAGAAGGGAAAGAGTCCTGTCTACTCTATCAGTGATTTAGAAAGTAGTTTCTACAGGTTTGTCTGTTTTTATACATTTCCGAGGATTATGTAGCATATGAAGCATGTTAAATATTTCTTTGTATCTTGCAGAACTGCAGGAGAAGTGTTTTCAGTGAGCCTTGCACAGGGAGGTCCACCACCATGCTTCCTGAGAAGCTGGTGTTATCATTTTCTTGCAACAGGAAACTTTGATGTTCTTCAGCTGACCAAAGATGATGTGGATGACACAGAATATAGGTCTCTAATCGAAAAGGCGAGGTGTGTTTGTACAGACTAGTGAAAAAATGCTGATTGTTTGTGTGTGTATACAGTGTTGGGGAGTAACGTAAGACATGTACCGGCGTTGCGCATTTAAAATACAAAATATGAGTAACTGCATTCCGTTACAGTTACCATTTAAAAAGGTGGTATTTAGAATACAGTTACTTTGTTGAAATATATGAATTACACAGCGGCAGCGTTACGGTTGCCATGGTTACAGGGTGACGCGTGCTCTCTCTGCGACTGTGTGTTTCCTGGATGAGAGAGAGCCTTTTGGTTGTTGTTGTTGTGCTAAGCTAATAGGCAGTGTTACAGTCATAGCCCTAAAGAATGTAGCCTCATGGACAGTCTAGTCCGTGCTGCAGGGAGAATGGACCGCCATACTCGTTATGTGTCTGTGAGCGAGGAGGGAGAAAAAAGAAGAGTGGAAAAGTACGAATTGTCATCAAGCAGAAACGGGAGCTGGAAGCATGTAAATATAATAATAACCACTTCAGCCAAGAAGAGAGCCTGACGAGCCCAGCTGTAAGTAAGCTATTAAGACTCGACTGTACACTGTGTTCGTGTTTTCCTCCGAAACAATAAGTTCCTTTGCAGCAGCCTTTCAACGCCTCTCTGTCTCTCACTAGCAAATTTGACACAGACAACAAAGTAAAGCTAGTATTTGGCTTCGAGCCCGACACGAACCTGACATATTAGCCAGAGGTCCCTTTACTATGGTTCGGAGCCGCGGACCTTCAATAAGAGTAATAAATCACATTTATGTAGTTGTAAACAGCATGATAATATATTAAGTAATCCAAAGTATTCAGAATACGTTACTCTCATTTAGTAACGTAACGGAATACGTTAAAAAATACAGTTTGGGGCCTGTAATCTGTAGTGGAATACATTTTAAAAGTAACCTTCACAATACTGTGTGTATAGTTGCATAATTTCAAAAACTTGAAATAATTTATTGTTTTGTTTTTGTATGTTTTCAGGTGGAAGTGGCAGACAACCTGACAGACCTCACTGAAGACATTGTGAGCTGTGGTTACACAGGACTTGTGAAGTTGGACAAACGGGACAGTATAATAAGGTAGTATATTTTAATAGACAATATACCAACCAGAAACATTTGAAAGTAATATTTTGTAAGTTAAAACCCTGGTTTAGACCAGCATACCCCATCAGTTTCACTAATGACTGTGTTTGCTTTTCTAAATAGATCAATTGTTGTGCATGCTACTGTGCGTCTGACTCCAATGCTACAGCAAATCAGAAATGGCATGAAGATCTACAACCTTCTTGAGGTGATTGGAAGGCACGAAAGTCTCTGTTCAAACCTGTTTGTTCCCAGCGATGAGAATGATGATACAGCGGTAAATATGTCTTTATTTATTTCAGGTGTTTTGTTTTTAGAACAGATTCTAAAAATACATGTGATGCAGTAATAGCCCTGTGAGGACTTTTTTGTTTCAGCCTTTATTTAGGTTGCTCAGATTACTGACTATTGAAGTATATATTTGTTATTGTTTATTTGAAATCACAACACGTGACACCCCCCACCTCCCCAAAATCTCTTTAGCCAGATGCTGATTACATAATGAGCATCCTTGAGCCTGAGCTGAGTGAGAGGGGAAGTCCAAGGCATGCCAAAGAAAATGCCATCATCAACTTCTTCCAAGACTTCCTGGAGAACCTTGAAACCTCAGGTTTGTGCCGTCGGCCAGTTACTGGTATTATTATCAAAACAACATTAACACAACAGCTGTTACAAATATAGTGTTGTAACATTTCTTTCAAACGTACTGTACTCTGCAAAATTGTCATCACGGAACTGAAATCTCTGTAAAGATTTGTTTATATGTTTTGATGTTTTATGCAATCTACCACATGTCTAAATGACAAAATTGGTTTTGCATATTAATAAATTTTGTGGCATGACAGTTAAAGATTTAAAGTAAGTCAAATCTGCTTCTTCAGATCAGGATAAAGACAAAAAGAGCTGTGAGTATGGGATACAAGTCCTACAGGACCAGGAACAGGACCAGGAAGAATACTGGATTTCCAAACACCAACCACCGAGAATGTCTGTCCCAGCGATTATGCAGTGGTTAACTGGACAAAGACACAAACCATGCCTTCCTTCAGAAAGGGCAAGTTTTAAAATACATGTAAGATTTGAGCATCAATGCAAAGATACGATGCCTGGACACTACATATGTTACCCACTTGTAATGCCTGCACAAACACAATCATCTTTCCTGTGGCACACATGAACTCATACACAGAGTTCACAGAAGTTATGACAACAGCTGTCACAATGGGGAGAGATTTCAGCCGTGTGTAGTTGACACTCAAATAGCATGCCATCACAAGTTATTCAGTATTGCACTGTATTTCTACTATTTGTGTAACCCTTTAGACCTATTTCAGTTCTTGGAACAGAGTAAAAAAAGGAAAAAAGATTTACAGTTAGATTATTTTTCCATGTTGTTTCACTTAGTTTTTAACATTATAAGAACAAAAAGTATGTTCACAAAATGGAGGAGCCCATTCAGAAGACTGCATTCATAAAAACTTGAGTCTAAGATTCAACTTGTTCGCAAATTAAATTCTGTAAGTCTGAAGAAGTTTAAGTGAATTTTGTTTAAATATATTTTCTGTATATAAAGCATGTAGTTCTATTTTGTTACTGAAAAGTTTTCCACTGTGAAATTGTAAATTTATTGATATCGCAACTGTTTCGCTGAAAATAAATATTCTTACACTTGATGAATTGTTTTTTTCAGTCATTAAAATTGTATCATTTAATTGTTTAGAGTATTTATTGGCATGACATGTTAAACAAATTTAATCAATCCAGTTACAAAAACATCAGACATGAGATGCTTAACTGACTGTGGCTACTTTAAACATGAAGTTATAAAAGGTAAAAACAGTATTTGATGCAATTAAAAAAGATATAATCTGAAAATACATCTTAAGATTGATTGATTGATTTGCTATTTTGTCATTACAATACAAATAATGTGGTCAAATCCTATGAGAAAGGCTAACTGAGTGGGTTCTGTTGTGTTACGGAATGAACTATGATGTAGTTCAGCACTCTCTCATAAAGGTCTCTTCCGTTGTCAAAGGAGGGACTAAGAGGATGAATGGCTGCCCTCAGTCCTGCCATCTCCTCCAATACCAATACAGGTATTGGTGGAAGAACTACACCACCACTCTCTGGTCTCGAACAGTCAAGGTCCAAAGAGAAATGTTCTTGAATGTCCTGAAAATCCACTTGCTTTTGTTATGAACAGTATAACTATAGTATGCAGCAATTAAAAAAGTATGTTAAAGTCTTTAAAAACAAAGACAGGTGCACATGTTAAATATATGCATGTCATGAATTTCAAGGTACAAAAACATAAGCGTTATAAAACATCTGTAATAGCACATTTTATAGTCGTACCTCAGTGTTTTCTGGTGGAGCCACAGGATTTTGAAGAAGTCCAATAGTCCAAAGTTGATTAGGCGTAAGATTTTGTTCTGTTCGCAGTGCATGATTATCCCACCCGTTCTTGAAAGTGTCAAGGTCCTTCTGCAGACGTTCCACAAAGATGTACTGAGCACAGAACAGGTGGAGGCTGTTGGAGGGGTCGAGCAGGCTGTCTTCCTCAAGGTTGTGAAGTAGCTCATAATAAACACTGGTTACAGCCATCCAGACATCACGCCACAAGCGCTCAACTCTACAACATAAAAAATATGAAAAGAACACAGTAGTTTACAAATCCAGGCTTGTACCTGTTTTTGATTTACTAATGATAAAAGACCCATGTATTTAAAAATAAATGAATAAATACTGAATAAGACGCTGGTGAATGTGATGATTGATTTGGGTTTA
>NW_024583355.1:0-7711 GCF_018398535.1 Haplochromis burtoni
AAAATACTGACCTTTATGACTTTGAGTACATTTTAGAGCCTGTACTTTTTAAATTTCACTCGTGTAAAGTACTCAGTGCTTTTCATCTTTAAACATGTATCTGTTGTTAAGTTAAAAACATGAGGTCTGTACTTTTGCCACTGCTGCGGCTCCGCCTCTGATCTTTGAGTGCTGTTTTCCGCTGTTGCGGTCATGAAATCTTTTGCATTAGGCTGCAGAAACAGTTGTAGTCCGTAGGACCGTCCTAAAAGACAGCGAGACAGAAAATAAGGACTCTTTTAGTAACGGAAGGAAAGTACGTGCGCTCTTTTCTGCCACATTTTCAGTTTTCGGGCAGCGATGAGCACCACGGGTCTCAAAGCGCTGCCAAATGTTTTAAGCTGAAAGACCGGAAGCCGCAGCGTGAAGCCCGCCCGGCTACCTTGACAGTGGCATGTCGAAGCCAGTCGTTGATACGAGACCCAGCCTACACGTCGTAACCGTGAAAGTGGATGCGAGAGGAAGTCAGATCTATTAGCCTGACCTACCAGCCCTGTGGCTGTGGTTGCTATCTAAAGTGGCTAACGAGCTAGCTAAGCTACACCCGCTAACTTCACGATTCTGAGGCAGTTTAAAAGACGAACGCTAGTACTACTCTGTTTACGGAGCTGAACACGCCAATTTCTCTTCCACGGACACGTCCTGCCACGATGGGTGAGTAGACTGCTAGCTAGCCGACTCCCTCTGTGCCGGGTTTGCTAACCAGCTCGGCTCTCGCCATTCAGTCGGGGCATCCTCAGATGCTTGTCATGAAAGCGGCCGCAACATGCGACGTGTGTCTGACGGCGGGCGTTGTGTGTCGGCGTTGCAGCCACTGCGTGTGCTGCTCTGCTTCCACCGTGTCCCGTTTAACGCTGTTTTTAATGAAAAGCTGAGTGTAGCTGGATCGTGTGCTCGGCTGGGTGGGTGGGGTAGCGTTACCCACTGTCCGCGCCTCCCTTTGTAACAACGCTTTAGCCGGACGAGTATTACGTTTGATCACCGCTTCCCCGCAGCGTAGCGGGGACTGGAAAGCGGTCGAAGCAGCGCTCGGTTGGATGAATGTGCATCCTCTGAAATGGCAGTGCGCTGCTGCTGATGGAGCTCATGGCACTCTTCCATGTCCACAGCTGTTATGCAATGCATCCAGCAGCCCACTTTGTGCTGCTGGATGCATTGCACTGCTCTGTGTGACGTTGTTGTTTCTGCATCTTGTTTGTGCACAGACTGAGCACAGAGCTCATGTACCACCGCATCTTTGTAGGTGTGTGTGTGTGAGCCGGCCTTAAAGCATGCTGTACATTCACCGTGTGTTACTGCTTACCTGTCAGGCTTCAAATGCAGCACTGCTGTGAAGAAGAGGCGTCAGTGATTGACAGCTCAAGCAAGCAAAATACTCCACCAACTGTATATTTGGCATCATGTCCATCATGTCTGTTCATGCCATTTGTGTGGGTTGTGCAGTGCATTAGCAGCTGACAGCCAGATCACTGCATCAGCACCTGTCATACTTTTTAAGGAACTGTTTGTGTGCACAACACTTAAAGCTGCCCATAGTCACTACTACACTAACTAATGACGAACATCCTATAATCTGTTTTAGATATTAATCCAAACAACAAGTGGTTTGTTGCTGCCTGGGACTCAGTTTGCGTGATCAGCAGATTGATGACTTGTAGTGCTCGTGATAGTCGGGGCTGGGTCAGGTGACCCTGAGTCCTCTGTTAGCTAGCTGTAGGCTGTGGGGGCTTTTCCACGCTGTGCTGAGTTTCCTCTTTCCTCACCTTTTTTCTTTACTCTGGTTCATTAAATGCTGACAGGTGTAATAATCAGTTATTACTCATCTCTGGTTCTCTTCCACAGCGTGTCTTTTGTCTTGTTCCTGTTCTTTCACCCCTAACTGGGCACAACAATAAGCCACTCCTGCCAGAGGTTTCTTCCTGTTAAAAGGGAGTTTTTCCTTCCCACTGTCGCCAACTACTTGCTCATAGTTGAACTGAATAAAATAAAGAGAAGAAGAATGAGCGAAATCAGATCATTAAACATTTTGGACAGGAGGCTGATGAGGTCAGTACGTGACCAGATCCTCAGGGATGTTTCATGTTGACAGTTTTCCTTCCTGTATCAACACCTCCATCCCACTCTAAGCTCTTACTCTGCCTTTGTCCTCCTGACATATTGCTCTCTCTGCCCACCAGTACTGGATCATAGACCTGATACTGATGTTAATATTTAGTCGTTCAAGCTATCTGAATAGCATATGTCAGAATGGGACACTTTGAAAATGATATTAGCTCAGGCAGAGGCAGACGAGGGAGCAAAAAGAAGAGTTATTAGAATTAAACCCTAGATGACAAACACTGGCAGTTGAATTCGTTTTGTATTTCTGCTTTTATTGGCGCACTCGTCAGGTGAGGAGCAAAAACAGAATAATATGGTAGAAATCTGACTTACAAACTGTAAGTAGATGGTGGACATCTACAGGTAGACGTCCACTGGAAACATGTGTTGGGGAGTCTGGTCATCCAATCAACGATGGTAACCACACAGCCTCGTGCTGTTCACCCACTTTCATTATACCTCATATGTAAAATGAACACGGAGACAACATGCACACTTAAATCAGTCTGGAAAAGACATGAGCAACATTACAGTTACTCTGTTTACTCTTGGTTTCATTCACTCATGAATGGAGCCCCGTATGCGACAATTTTATTTCTTATATGATTGTTATTCATTCTAACTGTCATGAACAGGAAGAGTGATAATAATAATAACTGCACTGCATTAAAATAGGTGGGATATGCAGTCAGTAAGTGATGACGTATGAGTAAACTACACTACGTTTAAAAAGGCTGTTGTGTTTTAACATGTTTTAGTACTTTGCATTAGAGCAGGGTGATATGACCAAAAACATTTATCACGATATACATTAGAAAATTTGCAATAACGATATAACTGACGATATAATTGACACCAGACAAAATACTTTACAACTCCACAACTTTATTAGTGCAAAAAAACAAACAAACATCAATGTATTTGCACTTAAACAAGCAGCTGTTTTTATGTGCATTAAAGTTATATAAAAATGTAACAGTGCAAATTCCTCGCTGACAGTTTAACCAAAAGGCATTTCCAGTGGAAACTGGCCGACATATCCTCAGCATAACCATGTATAATATCCACAAAACTTAAAAAGAGGTTATACACACACAATACGGTAACATTATGTTGAAGCACAGTACGTATCACTCCGCGAGGCTCCGCCTACGATAGCCGTAACGCTCCGACAATCCATCAAGCGGTGCGGCTTCGTAGCTCAGCAAAGTCGTACTGAAACATTTGACAGATTTTCGAGCGCCGTGCACATAAAATCGTTTCGAGGTCAGTAAACACAACCAGAGTTCATACATAAGGCACACGGGGTTATAAGGGGCTCTGTCGACTTTCAGAAAAATCAAAGGATGATTTTAAGTGCGCCGTATTTTCCAAACAACACGGTAATAACGACGGCCCGCTAGCATGCGCTACCAAAAATAGTGCTTTGTTGTGTATCTGACGGACGAAAGCCAAACCAGTTCCACACCAGTGAAGCTGCAGCATTTTTACAAACCAGTTCAGGTTCATGTTTCATTCAACGATCCGCTTTCACTCTTCTTCTCCGTCGCCATGTGCGTATGAAAACAAAGGCGTTTTCCCCATATTCTATCGCGATATTTCATTTTCCTATCGTTGCCCAACATTACACCGGTGTTACCGTGAACGGTATGATATGGCCCCGCCCTACTTTGTATCTTGTTCTGTTTAATCTGAACAAGCCCCTGAAAACAGTCGGCCTGTCTCTGTTTTTATTCCCACTGTTCATTTTAAAGCTTTTATCGAGTGGAAAAAAAGTTGGCGTTCATCCTCCACCTTCACTGTGTTTATGCTAACATAGCTGTGTTAGCACATCATTATACAGCAGCTAGCCCAACTTCAGTAACCTTACAAACATCACTGCTGTTTAGTTCCCTGTCTTTATGTTGGACGTGACAGCCGAGCTGTACGTTTGAATGTTTCAGAAATCCCTCAGTCTGAACATCTTATATTATTTAATCTGGAGACTTCCCAGTACCACCAGTAGTACGCGTACCACAGTTCAGTGACTGATATAACATCTATGAGTGTTGCTTTAACGTGTCAGGCCAAATGGCAGATGTGAGGCTGCTTCTTCAGAGTAGACGTGACTTTGTTTTAGTTCTTTATCAGCACGTTTTGAACTCTCACCACTTTGTGGTTGCATCATGTGACATCATCATCAGCACACCACACAGATGATGTTGATGTTATTGGAAATATAGTTGAGCTGTGTGGTTATAACTCCCAGTCTCTTCTCCCACTGAGCATTACACTTGCATAATTTAACAGTGGTATTAGATTAGTACTCGATGATGGCAGCACTGGAAAGTATTAGTAATCTGTTGTATTTATGGGTTGTTTGTACCACACTTAAGCCAACTGGTGGACCGTCCAGAGCACCGGTGAGGTGCAGTGACTGTAGATCCAGAGACAGAGAAGCTGCAGACATGAAACCAGTGTAAAATTAAAAAAGCAATATCATGTGTGTGGTGTGGCTGCAGCTGCTGCACAGAGACGTGCAGTCTGCAGGTACAGTACTTTATTAGCTTCGAAGGCTGAATGTTAAACATCATTCAAAGCTTTTTCCCACAGTTCCACAGTCTACGTCTGCCTGTCAGACCTTTGGTGATGAAATGTTTCTGCTTCCAGACAACCTGAGTGACGCCCTAGAGAAGCTGAAGATCGCGTCAACAGACAGCGCGACTGACAGCGTGGAGAGCTGTTTGGACTGCCTGCTGAAAGCCCTCGCCAACAACAGTGAGTACAGGCGTGTAACCTCCGCGTGCATCTGTCAGCACGCCTCCTTTGGACCCCGTTTCTGAACTACAACTCAGAAACGTGAATAAATATCAGTCTTCATGTTTAGACTTGAGCTCGTAAATCCGTGTGTTTACAAATGAACCGTACTTACCCCGTCCTCGGTTTTTAGTCTTCTGCATGTCCTCGCAGAATGATCACTTTTCAGATGTGCTCTGAATAAATGAATTGATTGGTTGAGTTACAGTACACACAGTTTCATAGATGGACCACTATAACAACAAGCACTGATCAGCGTGACTTATTGCACAGTGCCATGTTTGGTGGGGGGGTGAAGGGTTGATTTATAGGAGCTGGACCCCTTAGTTCCACTGAAAATAACTCATTTCAGCACACTGAGACATTTTGGACAACTTCAAGGTCCCAGCTTTGTGGGAACAGTTGGGGGACGGCCTCTTCCTGTTCCCACACGACTGCTCACCGCTGCACAAAGCAGGGTCCGTAAAACACACGGAGGAGTGCATTTGGTGTGGAGCAACAGTCCTGAGCTCCACCCAGGAGAACCTTTGGGATGAACTGGAGTGAAGAGTGTGAGACAAAAACAGCCCTAACCTGGTGCCGTCCTGATGGACCTGTTATAGCTGCGTATTAAACCTGTGGATTAAGAAAGGCTCATACGTGAAGGCAGACAAGCAAATACTTTGTTATACTTACCTGTATGTGTGCCTTTGAAAGTTGTTCAGGGATTCGATCATTAGGACAGAATCATAATGTGAGCCTTTCATTAAAGTACTGCTGTAGACGCTTGGAGCAGCTGTGCACGTCGAGCAAGTGAGACCACGTGATGCTCGCACTCGGGTTATGCTGACTCGTGCTTCTGAACATGGAAGCACAGTGCGATTATGTCATTGCTCCGATTATGTTCTTAGAAAATGCAAAATCCAACGTGTGCGTGTTTCTGACAGATGTTTGGGGGGATTAATAAAGTGCGTTTAGGAGACGATGCTTACAGCTGTTCACAGAAGTGCTTCTGTCTTATTAATGACCACAACAAATGTTCAAAGAGAAAAGCAGCAGGTCTTTCAGAATGAACGCTCATTGATTTACGTTTCCCAGTTTAGCTTTAAGCTCTAAAGCTATTGTGTTATCTACATGTGGCCTAATAATGATCCTTGTTGCTGTTTTAGAGGAGCTGCTTCAAAGGACAGCTGCAGATTTCTGTCAGGATCTGCAGCTTATACAGGACAAAGAAAATGTTCACCTTGTCTTCCCAGCAGTTTCACTGGATGGAAGCGTTCGCGATGTCTTCTCCGGCGCTGATAATTGCCGTCTGTCTTGTGTCAGTGACGTAAAAGACGGATTTAATGCGACCATCACACAGCAGTCGCTTTCTGAAACATCAGCTGTGTATCGGATTCAGCACCACATATGAAAGTGACCCAGGTCGGATTTGAAGATATTTGTGCCGTTCACACTGTCACCATGATGGATAGATGGTCGCACAGGGTCAGAAAAGTCTGATTTGATGGCTTTCACCTGCAGTGTGAACGCAGCCTTAGACTCGGTCTGCTCTCAGAGGAGTTCATTGTTAATCGCGTCAGTCGTGATGACGGCACTAAAAATATAAAGATGCCCATTTGAGATGAACAGTGCTGTACTGCAGAAAGAGTGATGTGAGGGAAAGCTGACTAACAGTGATGAGAGACGGACCATCACAACACTTCTAGATGCAGGTGCAGACAGAGTGGAGGTGTCAGTGAGTCCAGTGTCCTGCACCATCAAATGCTCTGAGAAACAACCTGTGACAGCAGAGGTCTGCAAAATAAATAAGACGTATCCAGTTCCTTTCTTTCCCAGTGGACCTGCCCTCTTCTGTACTGGGCTCACTGGTCTGCCAGTGCAGAGAATCTGTCCAAAGCTTTATTTCAAAAACTTTCATCAGGCTTTGTCATTATTCTGAAATGCAGCCCAGAACCACCGTGGAGCTGGTGGAGCTGTAAAGACTCAAACATGTTCTCTAAAAGAATTTAGCAAACGAAACGTGTCCCTGATCTTTGTTTCTGCTCAGCTGCTGCAAACATCTCCGTACGACACAACACAGGAACGTTTCCTAGTCACCGTTTTTGCACTTCCTGCACAACAACTCACAACAATCCCTCTTTTGATGCTGCACAGCAGTTTTGTGTTAAGATGGTAAATAATTGTTCACTGGACACAAAGCAAAGTGACCATCCTGACAGTATCTGGTTGTATAATTCAGCAGTGTTCCAATAAACTCTTAATGTTTGCCTCTGTAAGAAACAACAGTAAAGCCTCGTCTGATTAATGTCAGTGCAGGCAGAGAAGTGCCGCAGTAGATATGGAGCTACGTTAACCACTGTTACTTCCACATGAATGCTTGACATGAATAAAGGTTTCCAGATGCGTTCACATGATTGGACTAAATAGTGTGTTTCCTTCCTCAGGCACTGAAGCCAGCATGAAGATCCATGAGATGGGCGTCCTGCCCCTGTTCCCCACCCTGTTACACCCACAGTCCTCCTGCACACCCAAAGTCGCCAACATTATAGCCGAGGTGGCAAAAAATGGTGAGGTTTGCTTTCTAGGTTTATTCCCCACTAACACGATTCTTTCCTACATCTCAAAAGAGCGAGCTCCTTCCTTCCTTCCTTCCTTCCTTCCTTCCTTCCTTCCTTCCTTCCTTCCTTCCTTCCTTCCTTCCTTCCTTCCTTCCTTCACCTGGGTAGTATCCTGGTGGTTTTAGGGCTGCGCTGCACACAGACCTGATGTCACGCCTGGACCCTGCTCCTCTGTT
>NW_024583355.1:7765-11084 GCF_018398535.1 Haplochromis burtoni
CACGCAGGAACACGTAGGAGGAGGAGCCCAGTTGTTCTAAAGCAGCTGTGGTGGCGTCTTGGGGACCTCGCGTCGTATGCGGCACAGATGTTTCTTTACCAGGGTGGGAACTCCAGGCCTCGAGTGTCCTGCTGGTTTTACACATGTCAGCTGAGTTAAATGCTGAATGAGGCCCTGAACATGTGTTGAGCAGGTAATGAACTCTTCACCTGATTCAGGCGTGTTCAGCAGGGTGATCTCAAAGCTGCAGGACTCCGGCTCCTGAGGCCTGTCCCAGCCACTCTGCTGGCTCCCAGTTTGGATCTTCTGCTCTGCTCTGGGGCACCTTTATGCAGTGATGATGATGATGATAGGAGGGAAGCTTCACGGGTGACCAAGTCCTCATGGAGGGGACTGTTCTGCATCACCATCAGTCTTCAGCTGCCTGTTTGCGGTAGCTGCACATACATGTGAGCTCATCACACGTATGTGCTGACACTTTGTTTCATCCTGGACTGTGGATCTGACACTCACAGCCCCTAGTCTTGGCATCAGTGGCTTCTTCCTCCTGCTGTGGGGAGCCTGTCGTTCCTCCTGGGTGTCTGCATTCCTACCTGGCTTCTCTGCGGATCAGTTCTGACACTCGCGTGAGCGTTGTCGGCGCACAGGGGTCACAGGGGTCACAGGGGTCATGTTTATGTGCATTTCAGAGCCAAACTGTCCGTGCAGGTTATTGTGTGAGCACAGGATCCTTGCATGGCTTCTGTTTCCTGAGTGTGGTGTAAAGACAGACAATGATCAGAACAGGAGAAGGTCAGGATGATGGCTGGCTTTACAGCAGCTGATGATGAGTCCCCACCAGTTTGCCAAGCGTGGCAGTGACCTGCTGGCATTTATGCCACTGCTTCTGGAAACGTCTGCTGGGCTACAGACAGTCCAGCAGTTTCACCTGATTATATCAAGCTGCTGCTGCAGCGTCTTAGCCACACGACAGCCCAAATGATCCACACTGACTGATGAGGCCTCCTTCCCACAGACAGGATACGACGACTGTCAGTTGTTCATTCAGCAGTCAGTAATCTACTTCCTGTTTCATTTCCTGGTCTCTAATGTAACATTAGTAAGTGCTGGTACGAAGCCATCCCTGACCACTGCCTAACAGATAGTCTGATTGTGCCTGATGAAAGGACGATGTTTCCAGCCTCTTGGTTGGGCTCAGCTGGTTTAAGCATGTGAAGATGAAATAACGGCCTTTGTATGTAGCTGATGCTCTGAGCTTAATCTGACACAGCTGGATGCTGACCTGTTTTCTGCTTCCAGAGTTCATGCGGAGTCCCTGTGTGGAAGCCGGCCTCATCCCTCCTTTAGTCCAGCTGCTCAACTCCACCGATCAGGAGGTGCTGCTGCAGACCGGCCGAGCTCTGGGCAACATCTGTTACGACAGCCGTAAGTAGGAGTCTCACACACTCAGTCTTCACAGCACGTGGTGCAGAAGGATTTGGAGTTTAGGTACGTCATTTATTTATGGATAATGTGATGTTCACATGTTCTGACGACACACTGATTGACTGTCCCGCCTCCTGAACCTTGAGTGTTGCAGCTGTACCGTGTCTAGTTAGAAACATTAGAGGGGAAGTGTGTGAGTGCTGTACTTGTGTAATTGAGAGAGCTTATTCATCTTAATGATAGTGTTGAAACTGGTACATGTAGCCTGTGTCTGAGGGTCGGGCTCCTGATTGAGCTCTAGAAGCTTCAGGCCTCGGTGACGCTCTGCTGCAGACACTGCAGCTGCAGCTGCTTTGAAGGCTGCAGTGCAGATGCAGTTGGTACATGTAAGCAGCGACATGTAAGTCACCGCTGTCAGGTCCGTGCATATTCTGTTGTGTTGCTAACAAGCTGGGTGTGTGGAGGAGTGAATACCCCAACCTTCGTACCCAACAGGACGCGTGTCCAGCACAAACCACAGAGGAAATGACCATTAAAGAAATCTCATCGTCCTTCCTGCAGCAGGGAGGATCTGTGCTGCACTCCTGTGCACTCGTGCTAGTTGTGCTTTGCTGTGTGCGCACGTGTGTGTGTGTGAGCCGACTTTAAAGGCCTCGCAGGTGCTGTGAGAGGCGCTGTGGGGCGGAGCCTCCATGTTGTGACAAACTGCTGCTTTCTTCTTCAGGTGCCTCGTAGTGTCGTTGCTGTGTGCAGCTGTGTGCAGCTGTGTGCAGCTGTGTGCAGCTGTGTGGCAGTTTAAAGCACAGACTGCTGTACACTGTCTGTATGGCTGTATCCCAATTCAGCGTCTGCAGCCTTAAAGTACGCAGCCTCAACGATCCTCGAGGGCCGCGTACTCAAAGAGCGCTAAGGCCAGAAGTGCGAGGGACGGTCTAGCCTCCGTTGCGCTGCCCAGGTTGCCTAGCAACCATGATACTAACAGCTGGAAACGTGTCATACAGCTGTGTTTGACAGAGATGAAGGAGAAAATCTTTTGTTCGTTTGTTTGCTTCTACATGAGCTTTGATCGTTCTCTGATTAAGCTCAGCCATTGAACCAAGTTAGCACAAACGTCACTGATGTCACATGACTTTGTGTGGCCAACAGTGATGTTTAATGTTCTTCGTTATTAAACATTTGCACATAAATAAGTGGCATCATATTCAGCACTTAAAGTTCACTCTTCGGCCGCCCCTCATCCGCCGTTTTTTTTCGGCAAATTTATCCACACCCACCGCCGCGCTATGCATTCTGGGATATGTTGGGCCACGAAGTCTACACCACCACAGCCTTAAAATTCAGGGACATGAAGGACGCATTTGAGGGCCGCATTTCGAGCAGCCTTTGAATTGGGACAGCCTTCGGCGCGCCGCTGTGACGTAATTGGCCTTGAAATGCGGCCTTTAAGGCTGCAGACCCTGGATTGAGATACAGCCTTTGTGTCAACAAGGTGGGTGACAGCATGAATCACCATGGAGGCAGAGTAGTCGGGGTGAAGTTTAGACGGGATTCCTGAACGTGGGAATCACCAGTAAATCTCTGGGAGTAAGCATTCCTGTCAGGACGCCACGCGTTGGGAGCGTGTGCAGAGAGCTGTGACGCTCTGTTACCTCAGCGCCGCTTCATGCACACTTTACTTTGTGCTATATTATGTTGTCCAAAAATCCAGATTTTATGTGTCATACTGCAGTACAGTTGCTATAGCAACGCCACACGTGGTCACATTTCCGAGCACGTATAACAAGACACGGCCCGCCATCAGTGCCAGCCCCCGTCTCACACCAGATTATATGCACTTGCTAAATGTAGGCTTACGGTGGCAGTTTAAGTCCTTAAAGGAGAAAGGCTTCAGGTG
>NW_024583355.1:12564-38313 GCF_018398535.1 Haplochromis burtoni
TGTGTGTGTGAGAGTGTGTGTGTCTGTGTGTGTGTTTAATGTCACATGGTGTCAGAGCTCAATCAGCATGAAACCTTTGTCGGTGTAATAAAACAGATGTTTGTTCGGTCAGTGATGTATGAAGATGACTGTGATTGGATGGTCGTTGCTGTCCTACGATGATGCGTCAGCATCGTCATCCCTCGCTCGCTGCGTTCTTCAGCCATGTTGTTTTAAACTTCAGTGGACAGGAGGTGAAAGTTGTGCCTCAGGATGGTCAGAAGAACCAACACCTCCGACTGCAGATGGAAGAAGATCGTTGGTGATGTTACCCGACTCCTTCAAGTTGGAGCTTTCGGCCACCTCACTGAGCAGAGTGAGCTGGTTTATATATAAATAAAGGGCGACTCTCAGCAAAGCCTCTGTGCAGCTGTGACACCATATCCAGCCCACAACTGTCGGTGTGTTCAGGTTAAATGTCTCCCTCCCTGTCGCCTGCACATCAAGAAAGGACCTGGGTCACAAAAACGCCTCGTCCATGGAAGCCTGTGCTCTCTTTATAAAGGCCAACAGTACGTGTTTTATGCCCAAACCCAGTTTAAACTGGTGTCACGCAGGACTAAATGTGGACCCTAGCACCTACAAAGGCTCTACCTCAGCAACACCCAACAATACAACACAGAAACCAGTTCTGCAACATGTGGAAACCACAGTTTGACTATTCGAGGCAAAAACACAGCAGGAGACCAGTCCAGGTAACTGGGGTGGCTTAGAGCCCAGCAGAGGCCTTGGATGTGTCACCTACACTCGTAATCTTGAGTTGTTTGTTTTTTCCAGTGAAATCACAGGATACGACTTTAAGAGAACACACATTTGGTTACACGTCTCTTTCTCTGAAATATAAATCCACTAATGTGTGGATCCTGACCTGGACCAGGCTTTGCCATCAACAAACCTAATCCCAGCTGGATATTTGGCCTCTTGATCCCTGGTAGGGAACGCTTTATGATAGTCGACTGACAGTCGGTGGATGTGTGGAGGCGAGTGTCCGAGTGTCTACAGCGTCACACAGTGATGGGCTCCATTCCAGTCAGTGGTGTTGAAGACCAGCAGCAGTGCAGACAGGTCTCTGGTGAGCGGCACATGGTTCCTGTATCGCACTGAAAGCTCGGGGATCGATATCCTGTCTGAGGACGCTTTGGCTCGCTGGAGCTTTGATTACATCTGCAAAGCTGCTGATTCGCTGCGTCTTATTGCTGCCACACTGGCCGTGCAGTACAAAGCTAGCTGGGTTACTTACATGAACGGTGGCTGATAACCTGAAGCTTCTAAAGAAGCCTCGCTGAACCATGACAACGACCCGTCTGCTTCGGCCTGGACCTGAAGCGTCGCCGTAGTCCTTTCCTTTGTCGTTCACCTTTGACCTTTGACAGCCGTGGTTTAAATGGCTCTATGAATGCTCTGCTCACTTAACCTTGCTTTTCCATGTTCCAGGTTGTTTTTGACCATCTGTCTTTGCTGTGTGGCTGATTTGTGTCCCGGCCTCTTTGTTTTGCAGATGAGGGCAGGAGTGCAGTTGACCTGGCAGGAGGGGCTCAGATAGTAGCTGGACACATAAAGTCCCTCTCCCAAAATACTGAGCCGGCAAATGAGAAGCTCTTGACTGTCTTTTGTGGCATGCTGATGAACTATAGCAATGATAATGGTAATGACCATCTCCCCCAAAGAAGCACTCTAACTCATCCTAACTAATGAGCGGATGTTGTGTTTCAGTGCAGACACAGTAGAATCCGACAGATTCTTTTCTTGCCTGGTTTCTACTCTCCTGTGCTCTCTCCTGTTCTTTGTTTCAGCTTCACATCTAATGTGCCATTGTTGCTGCGAGGCTAGCGCTCCTCCATGCCTCATGTTGCTCTGCCTGACTCCAGGGGGCGTGTCTGTCGCTGTCATTCGGCTGTAATCCTTTGTTGGTGACGTTTGTGTATCGGCTGGTCAGCAGCAGCTGCTTTGTGTGGTTACAGGTAGCTTCTATATGCACACAGACGCTGTAAACATGGACGTAGCTTTCTGAAAGGTGACGCTTTTCTCAGGCACGTCCGGTCACACTGACTCAAACATGTCTGTTTGCAGCCGTGCATCACGAAAGCTGATTGTAAAACATTCTCCACACAAACTCGATGCTCAGTTTGATGCGCAGCGCTGCCACACCTGCAGCACTTTGTCAACAACAACACTGACAGCACAGCAGCGGTGATGACACGAGCACAGTTTAACACACTGGATTATTGTTAACATGAACAGCTACACTTCATGACGGCTGGCTTTCAGCTGCACCAAAACTTTGGTCACAAAGGTCAGGAGGCTGACAGCTCGCAGCTCCTCATCGGCCTCTAAAGTCTTACAGACACGAACAATCATTCACACGTAAACACGCACACGTGGAAATGTTGGCACATCAGGGTGTTCATGTCTTTTTGATAGATGTCAAATGCAGCTACACTTTAAAACGGGACGATTTCTAACATGAACATTTCACTTTGAAAGACCAGTGTTGTTGTTTTTATTGTCGCTCATTAATAAAAGGAGCGCCCCCTCTGGGCGGCATGGGTGGCGCCCCGCTGGGTGGTGTGGGCGTCGCCCCGCTGGGCGGCGTGGTCACTCGAGTTTGTGAATGCGATTACATGACAGTGAGGTGACGTAGGTCTTTATAAATCAAACCAGAAGCGAGGTCAAAGGTCACGTTTTCTAAAAATCTTGTGACTGTGAATAAGGTTAACATCATGGGTGCTTCTACTGAAAATGTTTGAGCTCAAGGTCAGAGGTCATAGTTTCTAAAGATCACATTTATTTGTAGGTGACCCTAGATGGAGGCTGACAGGTGGCACTGGTGCGGTTGACTTCACGTGTAGCTGCTGTTGAAGCAATGACACAGTGTAATGTGCAGAGACGGGTTTGAGCAGGATCGGTGGCGTCTAGCTCACCTTCAGCGTGACAGTTTTGGCAGCTGGAATGTGGACCGGTGGTTTTGGTAGCGCTCGTTTTAATGGTTGGTTTCTGACAGCGATGAACCAGTGAGACTGACCAATAGTAACTGCATTAGAGGGGAAACAGCCTCGAATGGCTGCAAGCTGTCCCCATCAAAGGGAACCATGATGGCACACTGGTTTCCAGCGTCCACACAGTTTAAGATACTCACTGACTCACTGGTTTGTTCAGGGCTGTGGGATATATCAGCTCATTGGTTTGGGGCATTTCAGGGATGTCGTTGGGTGGCTGTGTTAAGTCTTCATCCACTGCTCTGTCACTGCAACTGTGCCTCATCTAGTTTCATTACTCTTCTTCCTCCTGCCATCGTGTCCATAAACTCACTGCTGTTTCCACTGTGCTGCAACCTCTGCAGCTCTGACAGCAGCTCACACTCATGCTTACTGCACTGTGTGTGTGTGTGTGTGTGTGTGAGAGAATTTTAAGACATGTATGTGACCTACACTCATAATTTAGAGTATCAGTAATTAGTTGAGGACGGGGAGTGAACATGTGCGTACAATAAGTAAGACACATTAAAGGAAAGTTTTGAAATATATGTGTCTTTAAATAAGGGTGAGTAGTTTTTGGATGCACAGAAAGGTTCTCGAATATAGTAAAAATTAAAAATATTATATAATAATATAAGAATAATAATAATATTAATGAATAATAATGATAATAATGATATTAATAATAATGATATTGATGATGATGATGATGATGATGATGATAATAATAATAATAATGTATATTTTATTAATTAACGTGCTCAGTCCTCTGCACTTGATCCGTTCACTCAGTGAAACAGTGGGCAGCTCTTGCTCAGGGGTACATCAGGGTCGCCCTTCAGTGGATTTGAACCTATAGCCGTGGAGTAGCAGAGCTGGGAGGTCCAGTGCTTCCAGTCTGTGCCTTTCACAGACGTGACTGGTTTGCTGGTGGGTCAGTGATGGTCTGGCTGATCCATGGAGCAACACACCGACCTTTGAAGGCATGTGACTAAACACATGGGCGGCCATTCACATTACTGAGGAGCATTTTGAAGAAGGCTGTACTCTGGAAGGTCGGCATGAACACGACAGTCTGCCACAAGATCCTCACCGAATCCCTGATTGGTCAACAAGACAACGGCCGTGAGCTTCAAAGCTGAGCAGAAACACGTCTACAGACAAAAGGACGTCCTGGAGCTGATGGACAAGTCAAAGTCTGGACTTGAGTCCTACTGAAGAGGTTTGGTTTGAGTGTCTGGACCAAACTGTTTGGACTCAGAATAAACACAACATGTAGTTTTCTCTTTGCTGTCTCATTGACTCAGGCTTTGGCCTCTTCTTGTTGAAGTATACATTCAGTGACTGCACCACCTTCTTGTGAGTTCCTCCAACCACAGCCTGGTCTGATTACTGTTTCACTTAAATCAATCTGACAAAGTGAAGCGACGGAAGAGCCGATAAAGAAGTCTGAGAGCATTATTACCAACAGTCCAGCGTGGCAGTGGTGATGAGATGATGTGGTTCAGGACTGTGAGGGAACCACGAAGTCTGCTAACAAAGTCTGAAGGAGAATGTGTGGCCAACAGTTTGTGAAGCCCAATGATGTCCATCTCTGCATGGACAGACAGCAAGAAAACCAAATGACGAAGTCTGAACTCCAAGTCAGACACGTGGGCGTGACCTTAGACAGGCCACGCCTGCTCAGAAATGTAGCTGCATTAAAAGTACGTTGGAAGAAGAGCGGGCCACACGTTTGTCCTTCCCACTGTGGCCACAGTGCTGCTCAGAGGGGGTCAATTCAGACACGTGGACGTGACCTTAGACAGGCCACGCCTGCTCACAAATCCAAATGCTCAGAGGGGGTCATGTGATTGTTGGTGTTTCTTTGTTATTAATGGCTCCACCTTACGATAGGTGCGGCGACCGTTGTTGTGATTTGGCGCTGTGTAAAAATAACATTGAGCTGAGTTATGTAACACTGACAACTCTGTGCCTCTCTCTGCTTTTACAGATTCCCTACAAGCCCAGCTGATCAGTATGGGTGTAATTCCCACTCTGGTGAGGCTGCTTGGCATCCACTCCCACAACACAGCCCTGACAGAAATGTGTCTAATTGCCTTTGGCAACTTGGCCGAGCTCGGTGAGTTCATGTACACGTGCATGTAGTCTGTGACAGGACTTTAAAAGCAACAGTAACGTGTGTGGCACCAGTCTGAGCCTTTTCTAAACTTCACATGCTGAGTCCATGAAGAAGTAGCAGCAGCAGTGCTACAGACCATCATTTCCTCCTGTCACATGTGACGGCTGTTCTGACTTATTAAGTTTTTGTAGTAAAGAGACTTTTACTTCATCAGTGTTTTTTCTCTTTAACAGCTTAAATAAGCTGCACAGTACGATTTTAAGCAAATAGACTAAATATGGAAATTAAAATGTGGTTTGTGTTTAATACAACACAAACTGACATTTCAGCCCGTACACACACACACACACACACACACAGTAGCAGTCTCCGCCTCCCCATGATATTGATGCATAGCTTGCAGATAGTCCCATGTGTACTAGTCCTTCCAGGCCTGGAGGATCGTGCACCATGTCCCGTGGTGCGGTGGCTCGTCTGGCTTCATGTTCCAGTACAGAGTTTAACCTGTTAGACACGCTCTCATGAAACACAGTTAGCTCAGTTAGCTGCAGTGAGCACACTCGGTGCACTAGTGTGAGCTTTCTCCTGTTGTGTTTTCCAGAGTCCAGCAAAGAGCAGTTTGCGTCCACCAACATTGCTGAGGAGCTGGTGCACCTCTTCCAGAAACAGATGGAGCACGAGAAGAAGGAAATGATTTTTGAAGTTCTGGCTCCGCTCGCAGAAAATGGTAACGGGTTATTTTCTTTAACAGCATTGTTATTCTTCAGTCAGGAGGAGGCCGTGGAGGCTGCAGGGCTTCACATGGACATCATGCTCACCACCTCCTGTATAGTAAACGATGCTGTGACGCATCAGGCTAACTGCACAGTCATGGCAGCTCCTGTGGGTCTCAGCTGCCTGCTTTCACACAGCAGTGTGTGAGCAGCACAGAGCTGACTGTTATCACCATTGCAGGCACACGAGTCCTCCCACACTGTCAGTCTCCAGGACAACGTCCTACTTAACTCTTTTATTTGTCATGCAGCTTTTCATTGGACAGACAGCTCTGTTCTGTAATAACCTGAACGTCTGCGTCCTGATGGCGCACGCTTTGAGCCACGCTTTCAGTGTAGCATCTGCTTACTGGGAAAACGCTGGTTACTGCATGCAGGCTGTGCTGGGACACCACGAGCCTTTAGCTTGAAGGGTGGCTCAGTGCTCTGCGAGACAGAGGGATGGTTGCTTACGACGTACTGGCCAGTTCGTCTCGTCTGCACGGACCCGAGCCTGTTTCTGCCTCTGTGGCCTGCCTACAGCAAACAGCCTTTCTGTTTAGTTGTCTCTGGTTGCCACGGCAGCCGGCTCACTGCTTGCAGCATCACCTGTGTGGTGATTGGTGATGCTCATTACTTTTGATCTCATTTGTGGATAACTGTTTGTTGTTAGGGTGCATTGTGCCACGTTTATCTTGTTTGTGCTACAGGTGAAACGAGTCTTTCAGAGGAACCTGGTGCAGCTCTGTCTCCTGTTCCTGGAGCTTTAAAATCATGCATGATCTAATTATCTGCATTGATCCGGCTGTGACTGTCATTAGCCTCAGTACCAACGATCTGATTAAACCAACACTGTGTCCTGAGTTCATGACCACAGACCTGCCACCCCTCATTGCTTTAGCCAGTTTGGCTCCTTCTGGGGTACAGAGCCCGCTGGGTGGGCTGAGAGACCGTAGCAGTTTAGACTGATACAACAGGCCTGTCTTAAAACGTGTTTGAATCTCAGTGACCTCCAGAGCTCAGCTTTTCTAGCTTCTAGGAGGCTGAAACGTAGCGCTGGTGGCCACCAGTACTTTTCATGTAGGCTCCTGAAGAGCTCAGGCCAGTCAGGGACAGGCTGCAGCAGATTGCTTCAGGCTTTGGTGCTCTCTGAAGGTCTTCTCTGCCTCCCTGTGCCAGATGTCATAAAGCTGCAGCTGGTGGAGGCGGGCCTGGTGGAGTGTCTGCTGGAAGTCGTGGCTCAGACGGTGGATGGAGAGCGGGAGGAGGACATCGCCCAACTGAAGACCGCCTCTGACCTGATGGTTCTCCTGCTGCTCGGGGGTATGGCTCTCCTTAATACAGTTGTTCCACAGCAGCCTTCAGAAGCTACGATAGCATCCACGTCTGTATGTGATAATGTCTCATATTGTGGTCTCATTGTGTTTACTTAAAACAAGGACACGTGTCGGAGCAGCTGCATGTGCTCCTCTAGTAAAGTTCTTATAAAAACACAATGCTTTGCAAAATCTGCAACCAGATTGTTCTTGGTAAAAGTAGAAACAGCAAACTGGAGGCAGAAACTCTCTGAGGCCAGCACGCCAGAGAAGAAGCAAGCAGCGAGTGCTGCAGACGGCTCACGTGGGCGACAGGAAGAGCAAACGCTGGGAGGAAACCACTGATCCCAGTTCAAATGCTGGAAATGGAACTAGCTCCTGATCACGTGATTCATTTAGTTTAGCCCTGACATCTCTGCTGCTCCGTGCGTGGTCCTGGCTCTCTGCAGTCTTGCCACACATTAGCAACCCAACAGTAACAGTGCTGACAGCTGCTCTGTTCCTGCCTCCTTTCTTCTTGTTTCCCGTCTTTGTGCAGACGAGTCCATGCAGAAGCTGTTTGAGGGAGGAAAGGGCAGCGTCTTCCAGAGGGTCCTGTCCTGGGTACCATCTCACAACCACCAGCTGCAGCTGGCCGGGGCGCTGGCCATCGCTAACTTTGCTCGCAATGGTAAGCTGTGAGTCGCTCTGTTTGAGGAAGTCAAAATGTGAACTATGGAGTGACATGATGCCACACTGTGGAACGTTGTGCCCTCCAGCACCAGCGTTAGATGTTTCATCACTGAGGGGATGGGAATCTGGAAATGTCAGCCCTGTATCTTAGTCCCAGTGACTCTGGAACTCACACCAGTTTAATAATACTCACTGGTATCCCAGTTGAACGATGGAGTGAAGAAAGAAACGCGCTGACCTCCATGTTTTTCTCCCTCACTGAAAATAAACGTCAGTAATGAGGAATAAAGCAGCACAGAGTGTTATTAGCATTAGCATGGAGGCATCGTTGGCCAGACTCACCTGGTAGCTGATAATAAAACTCCGAATCATTAATGACCCGGTGACCTTCATGCACAGAGTGCAGCACAGAGTTACTCTGATTCCTGTCTTCACCTGTGCAGCACACACATCCAGCACCTGTGATGGCTGCAACATTTCAGTCACATGTAACAGAAGCTGAAGCTTCATCGCTCCCACGTGTTCATCGACTAGGAGAGAGCGGCCGTTCTTTCTGGAGATGAACTCCTGGCGTCACTCTAACAGGAAGTGATGTCATAGCCACGTCCTGAAACTCACAGACAGCAGCACCTAAATATCGGTTAGCACACTGCTACACCAGTATCCCCAGTACAGACACACAAAGCAAACTTTAGAAACACCAGTTTCACCACCATTATTCCCAAAAGTACCACACAAGTCAGAGCAACAGTAAACCAAGGCCATGGTTCTCATACGAAGACCTGCCAGAGGCCCCGCCCACTCTGTTTGTTAACCCGTTTTAGACATCACTGAGAGGAAGTCGAGCGTTCTGCCACTTTGTGAGGATGCTCACAGTCAGCACCCTGAACTAGATTTAACCTCTGTTACACGCTTTAGTTGCATCGACCCTCCATTATCACCAGTTAGAATCCAGACTAATGGTTTATTCTCAGAACTCCAATAAGCACCAAATGCTCACCACTGTTTCACCTCGTTCACAGTATTCGATTCATATCCTTCAACACAGAGTTGGAGAAAAGCAGTTTCTTCAGTAGCAACAACTAAAATCTATGATCCAGTCTCCCAGTGGCTGGGAGGGTTACACCTGTGGGGAGCCATCACACCAGTATCACAGGCTCCTGTCTGGGGCTGTTTTCATTTAGGCCACATTCATTGGGTTAGAGTCTGGGGTCGTCTGCAGCTTTAAACAGTGTAGTTAAGGATCATTTGTACCCACATAACCACACAATGTGTTTATGCACCCAACTATACTGTTCCTGCTGTTTGCAGATGGCAACTGCATCCACATGGTGGACACTGGCATCGTGCAGAAGCTTCTGGAGCTGCTGGATCGGCACGTTGAGGAAGGAAACGTCACTGTTCAGCACGCAGCCCTGAGCGCCCTGAGGAACCTGGCTATACCCGGTGGGTCAACATATCAGGTTACAGGTGACACCTCCTGATGACAACCAGATGTGGACACTGCAGCTACATAGTTGCTGTAATGATAAGCTTTGTGAAGTCTTCATGGATGAAAATGGGATTACAAGTCCATGCACACTACACATGTACACTACACATGCACACTACACATGCACACTACACATGCACACTACACATGCACACTACACATGCACACTACACATGCACACTACACATGCACACATGTGGACACTGCAGCTACATAGTTGCTGTAATGATAAGCTTTGTGAAGTCTTCATGGATGAAAATGGGATTACAAGTCCATGCACACTACACATGCACACTACACACTATATCACCAAACGTATTGTCTGCCTGCACACGCACACGATCTTGGGTGATGTCTCATCCACAGAGTTTAATATGATGTTGGCCCTCCCTGTAACAGCTTCAACTCTTCTGGGAAGGGTTACGTTTCCAAGTGTTTATTCAAACTCTTAAACAGTCACACAGAGCGCAGGCAGACATGTACCGTCTGGGGACTGTGTGGCTAAGCTGCTGTCCTTCCCAGTTACCTCCACTAACAGTTGGCTGGAATATTCAGACGTTTCACAGTTTGACAGTTGCCCGCTGAGCTCCAGAGATCGACCCATTCCTTAGAAAATGTTGACCCGCGTGCAGTCCTGAGAAAAACTACGTACACCCTCACTGTGGCAGCCAAGTGCTGCCAGTCTATTTGACTTCAGTTATAATCAGCAAGTAGGTTTGAAAAGCAGTTGGAAGTTTCGAACGTAGGATTTCACAGGATACCTGGAGTTGATCTTTCCTCCACCTCCTCTCATCACGGCGGCAGACACGTCCTAAGGCGCGTAGAGTCGTTTAACCAGCGTTGGGAAAAGGTTGTAGGGCGCTTCATTTTAGGTGCAACAGCGTCAAGGATAGAAGAGCATGTGGATAACAAGGTGTTTGCAAAGTCTTCAACCATATGAGAGGCAGAACAACCAAAAGTACTGGATGCAGAATTCAGGAAAGACAGAGAGAAATCTGCCGTCAGTTTCAGCATCAACTATTCGTAAAGTCCAGTTCAGTATCTAAGTCACCATGACTGGGGCGTGGTCGGAGATCCCAACGTTGTTTATATCCTTTATGCGAATGTCCAAGCCTCAGGAAAAGACCCAGTCCAGGGTGTGGCCCTTAGCCTGGGTAGGTTCATCTACCCACTGAACGAGGTTAAGAGTCAGTTAATGCAAGAAAGTCTTCAGCTTCAGTCTTTAGTCCTGAGGGGAGGCAGTCAGGACTGAGGATTTGCACAACTCATTCCCCACAAGCACCTCTTTCCATGTTTTATCGCTAAGCTCATACCCTGATGGATGCATTGGAGAGCAGTTAGTATCTTCCCCAAGGATATTTGACCAAGTGGCCGCATAGTGTACAGGAACATCTGTGCCGAGTATAACCTGGAAGTCCCGAGGTCAAAATGGGAGATGCCCCCAAGAACCGAGCTAAGATCCTGTGGGACTTCCAGATACAGATGGAGAAACTAGTGATGGCTAACCAACCGGACATGGTGGGGGACAAGCAGAGTAAGACGGCCTTAGTGATAGACGTAGCGGTTCCGAATGACAGCAACATCAGGAAGAAGGAACACGAGAAGCTTTAGAAATACCAAGGACTCAGAGAAGAGCTGGAGAGGATGTGGAGGGTGACGGTGGTCCCAGTCGGAGGACTCGCCCACATGCTCGTCAAGAAGTCATTCATGAACAAGTTCATTTTATTTTCAACAAAACAATCGACAGATCGTGAGGGTGTAACATATAATCTACTAGTAAACAAACTGTAAAACAAACAGCATGATACATGTTCATGCTAACATCTCAATAAATAAGTTACTGTAGAAAGAGTTTTAGAAAAGCTTTGGATAGACTCTCTCATTAGTTCTGAGATAAAGACGCTGAGCTCTCGCTGTGGAGGACTGAGCACTGCCTGCATCTTCACACTGACCGCGGAGCTGCACACGGCAACAGAAGGAAAACATTTAAATAAAGTGTGCAAAGTCAGCGAGTCATGCACTGATGTCACCGCTCCGTCTGCAGCTCTTTACATCCTCAGCTCTGCTGCTCAGGCCAGGAACTAGTCTGATCCTGTGGCTCTGCTCTTTGTGTGTGTTACTGCACACTGTGGGCTCTCTGCTGCGTTCAGCTGTGGATTTATGGCACGTTCTCCCTGTGATCTGCTCCGTCATGATCCACCTGTGACTCATCCAGCCTGCAATAATCACTCAGCTCTTACCAAATACTGCCTGGCAGCCACGGGTTTAATAACAGCATATTGCTGATGTTCTCTTTGCTGGTAGTTAAAGAGCTGATGTTTCTTCGTGAGTCAGCTGATGGATCTTTATGCTGAAATGGGAGTTCTTCCCGAGCTGTTGTTCAGGGTTGGGAAGGCCAGCTGCTTCACAGTGAAGGAGCAGCGGTGTGCCTGATGCTGTCAGCGCGATATAACTTTGTTTTTTGTTGTGAACAGTGTTTGTTCTGTTATTTCCTCTGCAGTGGTGAACAAATCCAAGATGCTGTCAGCTGGAGTGGCAGATGTGGTGTTGAAGTTCTTGCAGTCGGAGATGCCTCCAGTGCAGTTCAAACTGCTGGGAACGCTACGCATGCTCATCGACACCCAAGGTAAACGCTGGCTTCTGTCTTTAATGTTCAGTTTTATTCATGTTGGAACCGTTGGTATCCAAAGGCATCATTATGGTGATTGCTGGAGTTCTGCTTGTGCGGGACAATGAGGAGAGGTTCTTAACAGCCTTCATTTTGAGTCATTAAGACAAATATGAAAGCAGCTACTCACGTGTGCAGCATCAATGACGGCAGCCTTGCCCACTGTGTGTTGGCTCAGCTGAAGCAGCAGACCACCTGGGAACCAATGGGAAGCTGGTGGAAAGGCTGGTGGAGTGGTGCGAAGCCAAGGACCACGCAGGCGTGATGGGCGAGTCCAACAGGCTTCTGTCTGCCCTCATTCGACACAGCAAGTCCAAGGTCAGACCACACGCCATCACTCACCCTCCAACACTGCAGCTGTGCTTGTTGACTGTTCAAGTCTGCAGCCGGTCCACATTCAGGTTTCCAGAGTGGGAGGTAATCCAGGATCGTAGCCTGGCAGACGTTGGGAAGTCAAAGGCATCGATAACGACTGAGCTCTGAGAGCTAACTCCACCCACACGTGCTGATTATGTTGTGCAGTGAAGGTCAGTTAGCTGGCACTGATCAGAGTTTCCCAGAAAGTTCTGCATGTTTGAGCAGCTTCTTTTTAGCGTTGTTGGAGCTGGAACGTCACTGTTCAGAGACCAGGCTGGTAAACACTCAGCGCTCTGTTGGGCCAAGCTCACCTTTGACCTTTGCAGAGGAGAATATTCAGGATCATTTCAGTAACACTGCTTTTTATTTGGACGCTGTCACCTCCACCCATATTTGTGAATTCGTTTTCTTAGCTAATATATATATATATAGGCCAATCTCCACCCTTCCTTTCATACAACTGATCTTCTCATGGCCTCTGACAGTCGTCTCTGTGCTGCTAGACCTCAGTGCAGCGTCCGATGCTGTCCACCATAATGTCCACCATAATGTCCTATCAGAGCGATTAGCATTGAAGGTACTGACAGTCGAATATGCTACATACATTGAACTGAACAGTCAATGTTCAGGCCCAACGGTGATTTCTGATTATTACACCTGATTTCTGGACTCCTGTGGCTGGGTTTGTTCTGCATGTGTGGATGAGAGGCCTTTTATGGAAGATGTGACTGTTTGATTTATTTTAAATGATAGAACCTGTTACATGTAATTATTATTACATGTAGTCCTCTTTAAAACAGCTCACAGTGCGCTGAACCTCTGCGTGTTTTTAATTCTGTGGTTTTGTTTTTCTCTCTTTAGGAAGTAGTGAGGACTGTCATCCAGGGAGGAGGAGTCAAACACTTAGTTACCATGGCAACCAGTGAGCACATGATCATGCAGAATGAAGCCCTGGTGGCTCTGGGTCTCATAGCAGCCCTGGATTTAGGTAAGCTCCAGGCAGGATCCATGATCCCTGTCGTCACCATCTGTGACACAAACATGTTTTGGGTGTGAGCAGCTGTGGTTACGCACTACTGTTGAATCTCAGATAATGGACTTTGAAGGCGTTTCAGGAGCCGTGTTGCACACGAGCGTGTTTAGAAATGTGGCGCTGAAGCTTGTAACGTTTGTGCAGCACTGCAGCTGGATGAAAGTTTGCATTTCAGTTGCAGCTGAGAAGGACTTGGTGGGAGCCGGCCTGGTGTCTGTGCTTCACAAGCTGCTGTCAGATGAGAGGAGCGCACCGGAGATCAAGTACAACTCCATGATCCTCATCTGTGCAGTCATGGGCTCAGGTGAGACTGTAACCACTCACATGTTTGAGCTCTATGTGACGGCTGATTGGCTGCAGAGATCAAAAGTGTTGTGAAACTCTGGATGTCTTCGTGTAACGCAGCTTTAAAAACGTGAAATAACAGCAGGACAAGAAGGTAGCAGACGGACAAATAAAAGCTGAAACGGTTCAACCGGTCGGTGTTTCGGCGCCCTGGTGTCAGAGCGCTGAGGTCACTGCGCCTGAGTCTCACTGTCAGTGTGCAAGCGATGGACTGCCTCAGCAGCAGGAGTGTGTTGGAGGGTCTCTGCACAAACTGCTGTGTTTTAACGTGACTGAACGTGCTTAAACACTGTGCATGCTGGGACCTGTGGCTTTGATAACACGCCTGCCTCCTGTGTTTCTCTTCAGAGCCGCTTCATAAAGAGGTCCAGAGCTTGGCGTTCATCAACATCGTCTCCAAGCTGAGGGCTCACGAAAACAAGACGGTATCACACCAGGCGTCGCTCACAGAGCAGCGGCTAACGGCCCAGAGCTAAATGACTGAGTCTGACCCCGCCCACACCTGCCCACCCCAATGCCTGCCTGATACCCACCTCTCCAGTGACACCTCACCACTGCGCTCCCCCGTGCCCCATCGTCATGTGCCAAGGTACCATGTCATGTGAACTGCGAGCCAGATATCCACTCATGTCTCTGCCACCTCCACTAGGGTTAGACTGATGTGTAATACTTTGTGCTTACATACAAGCTTTTATTTTGAAGACCTCACCATAATTCCAAACTAGTCAAAGTCAAAACCTGTTTTTAGACGCGCGACGGATACGCAGTCCTCTGGAAGCCATATTTGTAGTTTTATTCAGACGGCTAGCAGGAGGCTTCACACACCAGCTGATGTGTGAGCCACTAACGAACGCATTAGTCTAACCCTACCCCCTCTACACGTGCATGCGTCTCCGTAGCTCCACCAGAGCGCCACAGACTGCCTGATGCAATAGATCGAAGACGACACTCCTTTATGACCATAGCTGTGACGCCATCTGCCGGTAAGCCGTCCAAGAAAGTGTGCACAGAACATCCTTCCTGTTGTGGATCTTCTTTGGTTTTTCGAAGCAGACAGCCATGACGCGCCCAGCTGTGTCCCATGTAGATAGAGTACACGCTGACTAGGAGCTGTGCATGTTTTAGTCCCGTTCAAGGTGTGCCGCGTTTTCCTGTCCGCTGCTTGCATGCTCCAGAGCATAGCCAGCCCTCTTCCTGCTGACACCTCGAGTCCTGGACTCGATTTTATTCCGTTTTTAACTTGTGCTGTTCAAACAGTTCAAACAAACAAAATACGAGCAGAGGAGCAAATTGGACGTGTGCCCTTCCTAACAAATGATGGCCTCGGCAGAGCTCCTGGACTCTATCCAAGACATCATACTGTGAATAATGGTCTTTAATTGCAGACTCTGGAAGTTTCACAGGAATTTGTAGAGCGTACAGTAACAGCAGGAGAGGTCAAACCCCACAGGGTCAGTAAGAGCTGCATGTCGGATATATGACATCCTTCCTGTTAGTACGTCGTAGCTCTGCCTGAACACAAAAAGCATCAGTGAGCTGTTATTGTTTCAGACTGTCAGGAAACCTCAGATCAGGCCCCACAAACGCAGCCCCGAGTGTCCGTGGGGTCACTGCCGTGTACGGTCTGTGGCCGCACAGCTGGAACCGGGATTAACAGTTAATAGGACAGACACAAAGCAGCTCCCGCACAGCGCCCTCTGGAGGACAGACTTGGTTTACATGCAGCAGGTTGTCGTCCGTGCTCCTCACCCTGTCCCTGTCCGGGCCCACACCTGGTCCTTTTCTTTTTTAAAGGTATGAATGGTTATTTATCAGAGTCGTGCTCTTCTATGACACATGCCAGTAGAGATCCTTAGTCACTGCATCAACTACTATAAGCATATATGTTTGTTGTACATGTCATGAGTTGTATATTTTGGAGGATTGTAACTCAGATAATTGTAATGCAGATAATTAAAGACGATAGCTGGTGACGACTCACGTGTTCTTGTTTTGTCTAGAGTGAAGCTCGAGTCCTCGAGTGAAGTCAAAGAATCTCTAGATTTGAACTGAAGATATAATTTAAGCACACAGACGTGTCACATGATGAAGGGTCGTGTGGTGTGGACCAGAGTGCCACTGAGTTCATCTGACTTCAGGTCGAGTCACTTTTTATTCCCCACAAACAGTCAGTGCAGCAGCTCTTACTGCAGCTCAGTGTTGAGGGTTCAGTATTTTGCCCAAGGACACTTGCAGGAGGTGCTGGGGGACTGAACCGCCCGGTGCTCGCGTGGCCTGTCCCCGTGGCGCTCGCCTCCTCACACATACATGTGTAATAATACACATCATGGCGTTAATTCAGTTACACTTGAATGAAAGGCTGGAGAACAGGAGCCACTGATACAAAGTGAGAGTCACAGTCTTTGCTCGTCATCATGACCCTTCTGCTGTGGACACGTGGCACAGCTGTAGTTCCCTGTAGCCTAAACACTGTTACAGAGCTACAGAGGAACTACAGTCTTCTTTGCAGAAGAAACATCTTCAGAGTTCAGGAACATCTCTGACTTCTTCTAAAGCTCCTCCAGCCTCGTCTCGACCATGACCTCTGGTTCTTCTGCTGACAGTCTCAGGACCTAAGTGTTCTTCATGTTCACCGTAGTGCTCTGCTCAGAGAATCAAGGCTTTGACTCATTAGGCTGGAGCATGGCTCTGCTTCATGAACACGTCTCTGCAATATCAGCAGTGACAGTCGGCACACTGACTCATGGGAAGTGCAGTTCATAAACATATTTACTAACCATAAATATGAACAACTCAGACGCACAATGATCAGTAATGTCATCACCTTTATTAATATTAAAAGCAGTTTGAGACAAAGACATGAAAGGAGGCGGTTACAGTCCAGTGTCTATGGCGTGTTCTGAGATCGCCGAGGCATCGTCACCACCTCCAAACGTGTCGCTGCAGATTCAGTAGTACTGACAGGTGTAGAGTTAGAAAACCAAGTTCACTGTAAAATAGTTATTATCAAAAACATTACTGATCCCTCTGTGAGTAGAAAAGAACTCTGAGGAGCTCCGGGGAACACTTGATAACCGCCATGACAAGAAAAACAAGGTAGTTAGCACATTAATACAAGTACATGCTGTGAGCCAATCAAATCACTTTAAATCACCGAGGGAAACACGGAGCACGTGAGCTCGTTTGGTGAACGTCTGTTTTCATTCAAGTGAAAAACGCTGGGTATGAAACACTGAGGATGATCATTTTCACCGAGCTTCACTCAGTGTTTAAGTAAAGATGTGGAACGAGACGGCGCATGATGTCACGGCGGGAACGAGACGGCGCGTGACGTCACGGCGGGAACGAGACGGCGCGTGACGTTATGTAAGGACACAACAAACCAACGAGTATAATCTGAGTGACACCTGAAAACAGCACAAGTGTAATAATGACTCGTCTATTCACATGTGACGGAGCGAGTAACTGTCCAACAACACAAACTACTTTCTTCAAACGTCTCTGTCCTTCATCATTAGTTACTGTAACTGAACAGGTCGTTTTTAGAATCATTTTCTTGTCTTTGTATCCAAAGCTGTGACTTTACTGAGCAACAGTATCAGGGTCTGTTTTGGGCGGAGTCACGTGTAGCTTTGTCTTTGAGCTGGAGCCTCAGATCAGCTGAACGCTGTGTTTGTGATGCAAACTGAAATGTACTGACATTTTCTAAATAATTTGTCTGTAGTTTCCACAGATGATATCAAACAGACAAGAACAAAGTGGTGTCACAGTTTTGAAATCTAAAGCTGAAAAGAGGAGGTTTGGGCTGCAGCCATGTTAGGAGCCACACCTTTATAGACGAGAGGGTGGAGGCCAGCCCGACTGTCAGCCAGTGCTATTAGCTTCGTTAGTAGGATCCATGAAATGAACAGAAAACACCAGAACTGTCTGCAGCACACAGTAACCAACAACAACCATCCTAAAAGTGCGGGGTCAGGTTCACTGACTCACATTAGCAAAGGTGAGGCCTGCATGCTACCTGTGCTGACGTACCTGTTAAAGATGCCACACCCACGTTTCAGTTGTGCAGGTGCACGAGTTCTTTAAAAGCAGCCCACTTTAGATGTGTTACGAATGTGTCTGTTCTTTGTCCCACAACGTAAATATGCTTTAAAACAGCGGGTACCCCAACCGACCATCGACCGGTACCCCAACCAACCATCGACCGGTACCCCAACCGACCATCGACCGGTACCCCAACCGACCATCGACCGGTACCCCAACCGACCATCGACCGGTACCCCAACCGACCATCGGCCCGTGAGGCGTGGAGGGCTGCGAAAGTTGAGACTCGGGTGTGAAATTCATGGTTTTCAGAGTTTTTAATCAGTTTCTTCGCTAACTCAGTTTCCCTG
The DNA here is from genome assembly GCF_018398535.1 of Haplochromis burtoni. Lineage (NCBI taxonomy): Eukaryota > Metazoa > Chordata > Actinopteri > Cichliformes > Cichlidae > Haplochromis > Haplochromis burtoni. The sequence goes on from NW_024583355.1 coordinate 30,730, forward strand.
GGTCTTTTCCCGTGTGTTATGAATAAATCTGATCTTTTTTGGTACCAGTACTGGTTTTATTTTGTTGTATTTATCCGCGACACCTTAAAGGCCGGTCCGTGAAAATATTGTCGGACATAAACCGGTCCCTGGTGCAAAAAAGGCTGGGGACCGCTGTTCTAGAAATACTGTGAAGTTGGGTATTTTCTCACGAGTCCATGGGAACTGGTTCCCTTTGAGCCAAGCAGCACTGAGAGAAGCTACAGCTGCTGCCTTTAAAAAGATCCAAGAAGATAAGAACAAATAATAAATCCTCTTTAAACAGAAGAACGGTTTCTGTTTTTCAAGTTCCAGGTCAGTCTCAACGAGCTCTACGGTGGACGTCTAAACTAAAACTGATTTCAATCTGAAACGAGCCGATTAAAGAATACTGAGGTGTCACACCGGAGCAAGGGGTAGGGCAGTGGGAGGAGTTTAGCGATCCACTCCAGTGCTTGCAGAGCTACAAGGTGGTGATGAACGTGGCAGCAACATCCTCAAACACTTCCCTTCTTCAGTAGAGAAGGAAGTCATTGAAGTGATCCCTTCTTTCATTCGTACTGTGCATTTACAGCATGTTTAGCTGCTGTCAGTGCAGCATGCAAAGATATCCACTTACAGATTCCTCCCTACGGTGCAGCAGTCAAGCGCAACTAATGCAAAGGTACAGGAAGCGAGTGGTTGAGTGTGAGGAGCACGAGCCGCAGTCCTAACGATGGCCCGTAATGACTACAGTGAAAAATATCTAATATCAAAAACATTATCAAAACTTCTACTCTAGATGTAGCTATCAAACCTGGAGCGCTGCGAATGCTAACAGTGCTCTCCTTCTTTGTACAGTAGTTACTCACAGTGTTTATATACAAGTCATTTCACATATTAGTGCCTTGGAACAAAGGTGCTGGTTCAGTAAGGGATGGTGCCGTGATCGGGTCTGATCTCCCCGACGTGCTGGAGCTGATCATGGGGAAGAAGGACAAAACATATTACAGGTCACATCTGCTTTTATATCACTGTGTAAGTTTGGTTGAGTTCAAGTGTTTACCTTAAACGCTGCATTAGGTAAAGAAGCTGGAAAGGAAAAGACAGAAAGAGGCGTTTAGTAACTGTACGACTCGGTGCGTCACTAACAAGCCTGCTGCGGTGACAGAAGGCTGAGGGTTAGGGTGACACCACCAAGGATCTTCTGCAGGGTCAGGGAAGACTTTGCAACAATCACAGGTTACGGCTTCGAAAGCAAAGTGCCCCAACTCTGACCGCTGACCATGACTGCATCTCTGATGTACAGTAGCATCACTTCACTCAGTACTGTTAGACTCCTGAATGACGATGTTGTTCAGTAACAGACAACTGATCCTTATGAGTTTAACTGGACGCTGACAAACAGGGTCCAGTCAAACAGCATGTTTGCTCCACATGTTTGAGTTGCACCTGTACCTGATGTAACCTCTGATCTGTTTTACCTGAAATGATGCGTTTACATCGACTGCTCACAGCACAACAATAAAACACCTGCACTTAGACATTACATGGGCTTCCAGTTCATTTCAGCATTGGTCTGAACATCTTAGTGCTTATGTTGAAGGCCCTGCATTGTGCTGGACCCTAACCCTGACAGCCTGCTTTGTTCCTGCAGGTCAAACAGCTGTTTCTGCTGCAAACAAACGTTTTTAATTTTCCTGGACTATTGTTGATCGTTATTTCATCTTTTTTCTTCTGTTTCTGTGGGTTTGAACTCTTTTCCATCATATTAAGGATGTCACAGGCAGCATAACATTTCCACGGCCTCTCCAGACCCTTTTCGTGTCTTTCACATATGCTCAGGGTGAATCTATGAAAAGCACAGGGCCCCACTGGTGGACCTGCCAGTTCTGGTATTCTATGGCAAAGGCCAATCAGAGTCCACTGGAGGCCACCCTCATGAAGTCTGTTGTTTGGTCAGAGCCATTACACAGTGGCCAGTTAGAGGTCATCCTGTTCCTCGTTGCATAAAGAAGCAAATACTGGTCCTGCTGATGGTTTACGGACGTACAGTCCTCTGTCTGCTACTGCAGGCTATGCTAGCAGACTGCAAACAGTACTGACGTGATGCTATACTCTGATTAAACGTCAGCTGCTGTGCTACCAGCACAGTAAGTAGTAAATACATTAGTGTAGTTTGACCTTTGACCTCAGGTTTGCTGAATGTTGTGGGTACAACACTGACCACAGTGAAGGCAAACCTAATATTAGCATGCTTTGGTAGCACTCAGATGCAGCTACAGGGCTTCTGTGCAGTTTAGCACAACAGGAGCCACGTTTGGAGAAAGTTTGCTGTGACTGTGTCACTAACAGCACGTGTGCTGTCATCATGTCAGATTATTCATGCTTCACGTTCAATTACTGTAGCCAAACATGCTAGCTGTTAGCTAGTTCCTGCATTGTTTTTTCAGCTTCTTGGGCACGTGGATTCCTGTGTTTCTGTTCATCATGGTGTCGTTATGTGTGTGATCAAAATCATATCAGCATTTCATTTCTAACTGTGGCACTTTAAAGCCAGGACAGATGGTCTGCTGCGACAGTCGCTAACGTGTTGCTAACTACAGCTAGCTAACACCGCTACACTAAAACAACAGGACATGCTGCATGGAGAGCAAAGAGCCAGGCTTTGGTTTGAAATACAGCGTGTGGATGGTGGGACAGACGTACGTGTTCAAGTGCTAACAAAGCTTTAATATGCTAGCTGCTGGTGGGGGTTCTTCTACTGCCAGTTTGTAGTAATTAGTAGTAGTTAGGTGTTAATACGAAACTGAATTCATTAATTTAATAATTTATTTTTATTTTTTAGAATTGTTTTAATAAAATGTATTTGTTATAAATTCACATTTATTTTTAAATAATAATAGTGAAAAATGATGAGTTTGTGGCACATTCTTGCTTCCACACAACACTGTTAGGGTCACATGACTACCCCACAGCTGCACCTTAAACAGCACACAGATCACACAGCAAAGCTCAAGAGAAGTCTCCACATGGATCCATCACACCCACCGGTGACAAACACACATGCGGTGTGTGCGAGTGTCTCACGAGTAGTAAGCCGACGCTTTCTTGCTGGAGTACGGTGGGAGTCGGCGCATGTAGAGAGGGGGGGGCACCCTGATGAAGCATGGAGGAGGAAGAATGAGTGTGATGATGGAGCTCAATAAGCCTTGTCCCTAAACAGCAAACTGAATGTTACGCTTGATTCATGCGTCAGAGCTGCAGGATAAAACTGACGTTACAACAGCTATGAAAACAAACACGAGTCCCAGCAGACAGGAGTGTTTGTGTGGGTGCAGGTTTATTATGGAGCATTGCAATGAATAAATGCTGCTCTTTAGTTCACACTGCAGCCGTAAGCTGTGCTGATGTTTGCTGACTGTTACACTCACTAATACGACAGCTCTTACTGCAGAACATTTAAACGATTTACGAATGTTTTTGATGATCATTTGCTGCAAAGTGAACGACTGTGAAAAAGGGCGTTTTGCACCCAGTGTGTCGAAGTCCTGTTTGGAAGTGCAGCCACATTTATCTGACTCACTGAAGATTCACAAAGTCCTGAGAACAGCAGTCCACTTCAGTACCCTGCTCAGTGAGTCTGACCTCTGACCTCCACTCTTTCAAACAGCAACACCAATCAAAGCGCAGCGTGAACCCTCCATGAGGTCGCCTAGCTGTGCGAGTGTTTAACACCTCCCAGAGGTACGTTTGCATTTCTACTGAGGCTGGAAAACACAGAGCCATCAAACATCTGTACGGTCACATGATGTTTACAGACAAATCTCATTATGGTTGGTTATTGTTCAATGAAATGTTAAGACCTGAGAGTACTTTACACAGCAAAAAGAGACGCTCTCCATCAGTGCGTTTAACAAACCAGTCATGGCAACCAGTACGATCCCGATAACAGTGATTGGATATAACGAACTATAATTCTTTCAGACGTGCTGCTGCCATCAAATGAAACGAACCTTTGTTCTTTATAAAACTGTTCTGCTGTCACATTTATGACTTTGCAGATTGTTGTGTTCTGTTATTATTCACATTTTACACAGTTTGTCCCAAAACTGGGGAAAACTGTCTCCCAGTACTGACGGATGTGTGGACACGTACTGGCCACAGCAGCTGTCTGCAAATCGTTTCATTTACTGGTACAGATGTTGCACAGTGGATCCAGCAGAGGGCGCTCTGACTGCTGTAAGGACCAGCTGCTGGGAGCAGAGCTGTCGGTTCTCACATCAAGTATGGCTATCAGTGAATAACAAGCCCGTGTCAGTGTGGCTCGAGCTGCCAATCAGTGAAACGTGTGTGTGCAGCGTTTTCTCACCAGCTCGCCCGCACCGCCTCGATGTCGCTCACTAAGTTTTGAGCCAAACAAATTCCAAAGATCTGTGGATGAAACACAAGAAGAGTTGGAAACCCGAAGGACCCGAGAGCACGATGCGTTCGCTCGACACCCGAAGGTGCGCGGCACCGACCTGCAGCAGCGCAACGCCGATGAAGATCCCCGCCACCAGCGTGAGGTTGTCCTGCAGCCACTTCTCAAACTGGGGCACGCAGCCTTTAACGTTGATGTAGTCCTTCTGCTCGGAGTCCTGCGTGCACACAAACACGTGTCATTTCAGATATTCATGTCCCGGGGTTTGATCATGTGAGAGGAACATGACAGGAACAGAAATGACCTGTAACAACGAGTCTGTTTCCTTCTTTCTTTGCAACGCTCAGACTTCTGATACTCGGAGATCATCATTTGTATCCTCGATTACTAAAAGTGTAACAAACGTGGCGTTTTTGTCACGACTGCCGTGACCTGACCCGTGACAGACGGGCCTTTAACAGCGTTATGGAGCTGATGGATGAGTGTGGGCAGCATTAACCTGAGCTGGTTAATCACATGCTACATGTATCACAGCCTTCACGTGTACACACACACTGACAGGAAGTCTGAAACACATTTAGTTTTATTATGATCCAATCTGCTGCCCTCGAACAAGAGGTCAGAGGTCATATATGACATGTTTTAAATCTTAGTATGATACCTTCTATATGTTGTTGTGAGGCCAATAAATCATTACGATGACCCAACTCTGCGCCCCCGCACTGGTTTACCAGTTACTCACTGGTTTACCAGTTACTTACTGGTTTGGCTCGAATGTCGTAGCCACACTGAGTGTTGATCACGTCCTCCTGAAAGCAAGAAACAATCCTGGGTTTAGCCGTGAGCAGGTGGAGTCAGCTGACCACACCGCTGACAAACAAACGCCAACATCAACGACGATGTGTGAGGAAGTCGTACCGCTGGGTCCTTGGTGCAGCAGGAGAAGGGAACGCCGCACTTTTCCCGACTGGGGTTTCCATCGGTGCAGTTAAAATAGATGTTCAGGTTCCAGTCGTCTGCTCCGAAAGCACCACAGCACTCCCACTGCAGCCAGGCACAAACACTCCTGTTAATAGGACTGCACACGATCAGCACACGCTTCAAGGTGGTCCGAGGACGGACACGTAGACAGACGCGCGTTAAAAATGGACACTATTCCTTAAATGATCCAGTTCATGTGAAATACAAACTTTCACTACAATGAACCCGTCCAGCACGTAGACTGCACCGCAGCTTTACAGCTTCATGGACACGTCACGTGTATTAGCATGCAGGCGTGACGCGGACGCTGTTACAACAACACCAATACCAGTATGATCATGTATGACGATGGTGTAATAACATTGTCACGTGTCAGCACTTACATATTCCTGAGTGAAATCGATGAGGTTCTGCAGGTCGATGTCGTCCCGATACGCCCGGATGTTGTTGTTGATGAACAGGTTGAGCTGGTCTTTAATCCAGTCCTTGAAGACAAACGCCAGAACTCCCGTCGTTAACTCCAGGAAGAAGATGATTCCAAGGAACACCGAGAACTACGACAGAAGAAGCAGACGCTCAGCACACTGAAGCCTGCTGCTCGTTGATGCGTGACAACGATTTGGAACATACAAACTTCAGTAGAAACGTGTTTTCCCGCAGCGCTCCGATGCATCCGGCAAAGCCCAGGATGAACATAACCCCCCCAACCACCATGAAGAGCCAGACTGGGTCCAGACCCCCCAGGTCTGTGATAGATGAGAGGTTGGACAGGACCCCCTGCAGAGAACAGACGCAGCACTCAGTCTGAGCCGGTTTGGTCAACAGGGCCACAAATAAATGCATGAACTAGTTTTTCAGCGTCACTCTGAGACAGGATATTTCTAACTTTAGAGATGTTGCACAAATGGAAGAACGCAGTCTTACATATTTGTTTAATATGTGCATTGAAGGACATGTCCTGGTCAAAAATGACTCCAAGGTTCCTCACAGTGTTACTGGAGGCCAAGGTAATGCCATCCAGAGTAAGAATCTGCTTAGATACCATATTTCTAAGCTTTTCAGGGCCGAGTACAATAACCTCAGTTTGATATGAATTAAGAAGCAGAAAGTTAGCAGCCATCCAGGTCTTTATGTCTTTAAGACATTCCTGCAGTTTAACTAATTGCTGTGTGCTATCTGGCTTCAGTTACAAGTGTTTGAAGCAAAAAGCAACATTTGACATCATCTTTCAAAGTTGCTTATTTCAGTGTTTTGTTTATCAGTTCTGTGAACACTTCCCACGTTCAAACAGAAGTGCTGTCACATGACCCTGGGAAACACTGAGCCCTCAGCTGCGTCACATTTCTGACTTTAGTAAAGTTCACATGAAAGTCAAGTACACTAAACAACACGAACACGTGTGGAAAATGACTGACGGCTCATTAAATGAATCAGGTTTGGATTGGAGGTCACCTGACTTTGCTTTGAAATGCTTGGCTGTCCACGCTGCAGGACAGGAGCGTGGGTTTCTGTGCCGCTTCCACGCTCGTGAGCAGCTCACAGCAGTCACGCACACGCGTCCATCACACTGGAACACGCTGACGTCTCAGTCAGTGTAATGACGTTGTTGTCACGTGTTCTTACCTTCTCACTCCACGCCCACAGTCCGATTCCCACTAAGGCCATCCCCAGCAGCTGCAAGACACGGACCACATCTCATTAAGGTGAAGATGCACGCGAACACAATCACATGACGTCACTGACTCAGTGTTATTTAAAGGTTTCCCCCGTGACGTTTCTCTGTGTCACTCAGCAACAATAAGCAGTGTGTGTGCGTGTCCATCAGGCCCTCAGCTGTCATTAAAGCCGATTAGCTGTGGACTAAGCTGCAGCAGGAACGCTCACGTTACTCTGAGTAACGGATCGATGCCTCCCCCGTTACTGATAATAACACACGTCACCCACGCACAGCTGCTCACCCAGAACAGGATGTTGAATCCAAAGATGAAGTATTTGATGCAGCAGCTGACTTCGTGGCCTTTGTAATGATTCCCCGACATGATCGTGGGTGGAGGAGACACGGCCTGCTGCTGCTTCACGGGATTCGTGCCGTGCGGGAGGGAACAGGTTCAGCGCTCCGTGGACGCATGTCACCGTGGGCTTCCGGTCCGCACAGAGGCCCTGGCACACGGACGGATGTGACC